>NC_056054.1:141823051-142126082 GCF_016772045.2 Ovis aries
CAAAGGCGAAATAATACATACAGGATAGACACATGGAGAGTAAAATGTTTCCTTTGCTTACATAGACTGAGTGGAGAATATGATTTGGGTTTGTTCACATTTCAACCAAAGATCTCTGGAGACCCTCATTAAGGCAAAACCTGTGCTACTAAGGTTACCCATGCTGCCTTGCTGAAGGGAAGAAAATCTAACAAGAAAGAAAAAGGTTGAATTGAGAACACTGGATTTCTCCTTCCAGCTCACAATCAGCTATGTTTTTCCATAGGTAAGACTGAAGGAAGAGTTGAGAGTGTTACTCCACCTGAAATCTCTCCGTATGGAAAAGTAAAGTCAAGAACTAGAAGATTCTGGACTCTCCTTCCCATCAATGATAATGATTAGCATGAGTCAAAAGGGCCCTCTCCTACAAAATCATATAGCTGGTAAATCTGAAGTCCTGTTAACAATGGGAAAAGAGAAAAATGATTCCAGGGAGCTAAGTGGCTTTGTCCATCACAGATGGTATATGAATATATCATGACAGAAAATTCCTTAAAAAAGTGACAGACACACATTTCTGTCTGCTCCCTCCACAAGGAAAATGTACATATGTACAAGAAAAGAGACACATTATCAAGAAATAAAACTATTGATGCAATTAAGTATGATAACAATATATTAATAATACTCATTCTTGAATAAGCAAGTAGGATGGTTAAAAATGAAAATGTATCTCATCACAATATTAACTAAAATTATGATTGAAATGGCACTTACATAGTTTAAAAAAATAAAATCATTAACCCACAAGGCCATAGAAAATGATAAAAGAAATAAAAGCACCCTAGTGAACTCAATAAAATTTTGGAAGCATATGGATGGAATAACAGTAACAAGAAGCTAAGTGACTTTTTGGAGAGCAGCCAGGATAAATAAGCCAATTTATGTCATAACACTTTAGAAAGACTCAGGAATTGAAGGTATGAGCTATCTCCAGAGGAAAGGATAGAGGGGTGTGGGGATAAGGCATAAAACAAGAATACTGATAGAAAATCTGAATCAAAAGTATTGTTTATATCCCCATTTTGAAGCTGTGATTAATCACTCCTCACTACAGCTGAAGTGTTGATCTGTGGAGAAACTGTGTCATAAAGCAGAGAAACAATTGACAACAAGTATGAGATACAGAATTGCCAAAGAAGGAATAAGTCAAAGTCTGAATGCTGAATTAGAAGAGCACCCCTCCAAACCCCATCATTACCCACACAAGTATCCCAGGCTAACGAGTGTTGACAGCTCAGCCCATTGGAAATGTTGGGCATCCCTTTCTAAACACCCTTCAGTAAATACAAGCCTGTAAGCCTTGCCAAACCAGATAGAACTTCCCGTAAGAATGCTGGCAAACCATGAGATATAAATTTGTTGCTTAAGTTATTAAATATTTGCAGCTATTTTTGCTTTCCCTTCTTTTCAGATCAAGAAAAAAATGGTACGTGAGAGTAAGTAAATATATCATGATTTAGAAAACTTAGCTGAGAAATTCCACAACTGCTCAATAGAAGATGATCACAATAAACAATTTAAGAAAGGTATATAAAAAATAATAATTCTGATAAATATCATTTTTAAAACATTTGTCCAAATTTAACAATTATTTACAAATAAAAACCAGTGAAAATGGAAATAAAATCTGATTACTTGTCATGATAATGAATGTCTACCCTGAGACAACTGTCATACTGAACAGAGATGTACATACATATAAGAAAGGAAGAGACATACCATTATCAATAAATAAAACTACTACATGCAGTATAAGATAATAATATTATACCCTAAATTATCCCTAAATAACTAAGTAAGATGGTAAAATAAAGAGTATCTCATCACAATATTAACTAAAACTATATAAATCAAAAATCTGAATGAGAATATATATGACATAATTGCAAAAACTAGAAAACTTTGTTGGAAGAAAATTATATTCAACCAAATGTAAAGAAATAACAGGGCTTCCCTGGTGGCTCAGACAGTAAAGAATCTACCTGCAATGCAGGAGACCATGGTTCAATCCCTGAGTGCAATAGATACCCTGGAGAGGGAAATGGCGACCCACTCCAGCCTTCTTGCCTGGAGAATTCCAAGGACAGAGGAGCCTGGCAGGCTACAGTCCATGCGATCACAAAGTGCTGGACACAACTGAACAAATAACACATACATACAAAGAAATGACATGTTCCTGGATAGGAGGAGACAGTCACTTATAATATTAGCATTGTAAAGTAAAATAAAGTAAAAATAAAATTTTTTAAAAAAGATATAACAAAAAAAAAAAAGAATGTAGGCTTTGAAGTCAGAATTCTGGAATCAAATTTTTAATAACTCTGTTCTCTGTACCTTTTTATCTTCACTTGCAAAATGGAAATAAATACCTTATAAAGATGTGAAAAAAAAAGAAAAATAATATGAATGTTTAATAAAAACTCAAAATCAAAAGTTCCTTCTTGGACCAAAATATTCAAATGATAAATTGTATTTGGATTATTAATTAGTAAAGAATATCTCAGAATAGTCTCAAAAGGAAAATAATTGGAGAGCTAGATTAATTAGATATTAAAATATATGCTAATTAATTGGTAGAACAGTGTACTATAAACATCAACACATTACATTATTGAGAAGTTGGGAAAACTAAAGATTAACCCATACATCAGAATTTTTAAATATGTTTTGAATTAAAATATGCTTAGATAATAGTTTTACATGTATGGGAAAAATATCTATTCATATGATCACAAAATGTAACAGCTCATCCCTTAACATTTTGGCATGCACTATACATCATTATACAAAACATTAACAATATCCAAAATGCCCCAAATAAAATAAAACTGGATGGTTAGCCCATAGTGGAAGGGTGATATGAAGTGGTAGTTGATAAATTTTGAGCTATCTAAGAAAAAGAGGTATTTCCTTGCCCCAAACCAAATGAAATTATATAAAATTTTGAATTATAGCCATAAATAAAAACTCAAAAGTCTTTAAAAAGTTTGGAGTAAAAGTAACAAAAATTGATTCAAATGTAATTATAATACCTGGTTTACAAACTAAGCTCAGTGTACAAATGTGCAAATTCACCAGCAAGCAACTGTAAAGAATACCATTTTAGTAAGCAAATTAAAATATTTAGCCTCAATTGTATTTCAAATGTACAATTTAAAGTCAGTGATATAATTGTTTACTGTACCAGTAAAATTAAATGATGTGTGCTTTGGCAGATATCTTAAAATTGGCATCTTCTGGAGAAGGACAACATGTCCTTTCACAAGAATGACACGAAAAAATAGGAAACATTTCATTTTTAAAAGAATACACTAAAAATACAGAATGCAAATCTCTGTTAATTTAAAAAGGATAAAGCCATAATGAAACAATTCACCAAAATATGAAGTAATGTGGCATTTATCATAACTGTGAAGAAGATTTCTATGATTAATTCAAATCAGTGAAACATTTACCATTTGTTTAATATGTGTTAGGTATTATTCTAGTGCCTCAGAAAATTAAAGATTGAACAATAAATATATAGTCTTATGTCTCTAAGAGCATATGATTTGCTGTAAGACTAGAAGTGGGACAGTAAAAAAAAAATTTTAATCAGATGTAATACATATTGGAAAGTAACAAAACTAATATATATGCTGTATTATGAAATTTAAATTTTTTAAAACCCTTTTTAGAGAAAAGTTTGGCATTTCATACAATGAGCCATAAACATTTCATAACTATTTTTATTCAGTAATATGATTTCTGGAAATTTAGTCTAAGAAAATACATCCAAGGAAATAAAAGCATAATGAATTAATTTGGTATTAAGGCAGTAAGACCTGAAGGGTATTCTTCGGAAAACTGGTTACATTTAATAATCATTATGAATATAGCAGTCAACATTAAAATTATACATACATTGTACAGACACATACATATGTATAGAAAACTTGAGATACATGGTTTTAGTATTACGTTAAATATGTTTCAAAAGCATAAACTCGGAAAAAGTCTGGAAGGAAATGATAATGTAGAGATGCATATGCTTGAATTAGGGATGATTTTCATTTATATTCAATATTTTTTAGCTTGCCAAATACATAGACTTCCCCTGGGCAAACATTCTCTAAAGCTGTTGGATTTTTTAATAATTTTAACACAATTTAAAACAAAGGGGTTTTATATGCTTCGCTAATACAAATTTTTGAACCCAAGAGTCCTACTCTTCTATTTTATTAGGAGGTCTTTTAGACTTACATCTTCACCTGTTAAGCAGTTAACTGAAGCAGAACCTGGCAGCAGAGAAGGTTAACAAAGGGAGGACTTCCAGGCTTTGGCCGGCCCTACGCTGATGCTAAGAACCGACTTATTGGAAAAGACCCTGATGCTGGGAAAGACTGAGGGCAGGAAGACAAGGGGTTGACAGAGAATGAGGTGGTTGGATGGCATCACCAACTCAATAACATGAGTTTGAGAAAACTTCAGGAGAGAGAGAAAGGCAAGGAAGCCTGGCGTGCTGCAGTACATGGGGTTGCAAAGAATCAGACATGACTTCGCAACTAAACAGCAACAACTCTTAGTTCCTTGAAATTTGACTTTTGTCTCTCAATCCTTCAACACTGGATTTAGATTGGGGGTACTGAATTTTATCCAAGATTACAGAATCTAAAGCAATATGGTTTTATCCTATTACATAGGAAAGAGGAACACCATATTAGATGTTGTATGTAGGTGCAGAGAAAGGATAAACATTTTACCTATATTTTGCAAGGCATTCATTTAAAGGTTTACTGTGAATAAACTGAGTACCAAATAACAGCATTAACTGCATGGTACCTAGAAACAAACCCTCATCCACCTCCTGACTAATTCAGTCCAAGAGTGGGCACACTCCTTCCCTTGACAATCATCCCAGCAACACAACCAAGTGAAATGCCCAAGAAATCTCAATGGTTCATAACATATTTCTCAAAGCTGTAGGCGTTCCACCTTCAATAACCCACATGAGGCACATTTAGTACAATCTCAGTTTCCCTCTCAGGAAAATCATTTTTCTACTTACTTAAGTAAATAACTGAAATTAAAGCTCAACTGACCATATTAAAAACCCAGCACTTAATATCCTGTTTGCAGACTCAGGTGATCTTCTTTTTCTCCCAAGGGCAAGGCAATGAAAGTGAAAATGAAAGTGAAGTCGTGTCCAGCGATTTGTGACTCCATGGACTCTAGCCAGAGAGTTCCAGAAAAATATCTATTTCTGCTTTATTGATTATGACAAAGCCTTTGACTGTGTATATCACAATAAACTGTGAAAAATTCTGAAAGAGATGGGAATACCAGACCATCAGACCTGCCACTTGAGAAACCTATATGCATGCCAAGAAGCAACAGTTAGAACTGGACATGGAACAACAGACTAGTTCCAAATAGGAAAAGAAGTACAGCAAGGCTGTATATTGTCACTCTGCTTATTTAACTTATATGCAGAGTACATCATGAGAAACCCTGGGCTGGAAGAAGCACAAGCTGGAATCAAGATTGCCGGGAGAAATATCAATAACCTCAGATATGCAGATGACACCACTCTTATGCCAGAAAGTGAAGAGGAACTGAAAAGCCTCTTGATGAAAGTGAAAGAGGAGAGTGAAAAAGTTGGCTTAAAGCTCAACATTCAGAAAATGAAGATCATGGCATCTGGTCCCATCGCTTCATGGCAAATAGATGGGGAAACAGTGGAAACAGTATCAGACTTTATTTTTTGGGCTCCAAAATCACTGCAGATGGTGATTGCAGCCATGAAATTAAAAGACACTTACTCCTTGGAAGAAAAGTTATGACCAATGTAGATAGCACGTTGAAAAGCAGAGACATTACTTTGCCAACAAAGGTTCGTCTAGTCAAGGCTATGGTTTTTCCAGTAGTCATGTATGGATGTGAGAGTTGGACTGCGAAGAAAGCTGAGTACCGAAGAATTAATGCTTTTGAACTGTGGTGTTGGAGAAGACTCTTGAGAGTCCCTTGGACTGCAAGTACATCCAACCAGTCCATTCTGAAGGAGATCAGCCCTGGGATTTCTTTGGAAGGAATGATGCTAAAGCTGAAACTCCAGTACTTTGGCAACCTCATGTGAAGAGTTGACTCATTGGAAAAGACTCTGAGGCTGGGAGGGATTGGGGGCAGGAGGAGAAGGGGACAACAGAGGATGAGATGGCTGGATGGCATCACTGACTCAATGGACATGAGTCTGAGTGAACTCCAGGAGTTGGTGATGGACAGGGGGGCCTGGCGTGCTGCAATTCATGGGGTCGCAAAGAGTTGGACATGACTGAGTGACTGAACTGAACTGGACTCTAGCCTACCAGGCTCCTTAGTCCAGGGAATTTTCCAGGCATGAGTACTGGAGTGGGTTGCCATTTCCTTCTCCAGGGGATCTTCCTGACCCAGGGATCGAACCAGGGTCTCCCACATTGCAGGCAGATACTTTTACCATCTGAGTCACCAGGGAAGCCAATAAGTTACTTGAAAAAATAAAAGTGCTAGTCCTTCATTCATGTCCAACTCTTTGCGACCCAATAGAGATCTACCTTGTTGTTTTGGGTCCATATAGTCTCAGATCACAAAGAAAATCAACTTTCAAGAGAGAGTAGTTGGTTGTCAGTGGATTGGAAGTGGAAAAGATTATTTCAGATTGAGGTGACAGAGGAAAAAAAGAACTCAGAAGCTTTATTCTGCTTTGCTGGTTCAGGGAGCTATGCTTAGTTCAGAGGGACATGGGGTTTAAAGTGCCATAGAAATGCAATAGGACATGCAGCTAGAGACTCAGGCTGGTACCTGGTCACTGAAGTGTAAAGGTGCTACACGTTAAGCTATGTTGTTTGCATTGCGTAGGACTGATTGTTGTGTTGTTAGTTGCTAAGTTGTGTCTGACTCTTTTGAGACCCCATGTACTGTGGTCTGTCAGGATCTTCTGTCCATGGGATTTCCCAACCCACTGGAGTCAGTTGCCATTTCTTTCTCCAGGGGATTTTCCTGACCAAGGGATTGAACCTGAGTCTCTGACATTGGAAAGCAGATTCTTTACCACTGGCCCCCCAGGGATGCTCTTCCCAACTCCCTATTCATTGGAACACCCAGCGTGTAAAGGGCCATCAGCTGAGCCAGGGTGGTTCAGGAACTCAGCTGATGCCATTCTGTGGATGACATTCCCTAGACTAGAGTCCTGACTTAGGACATGTATGTGACCTAGTCTGGAAAAACAGGCAAGATGCAAGGGTTTCCTGTGGACTTATGGGGATGAAGTTTTCTTGGTCTCTATAGAGAACCACCCACGACAAGGTACTGATTCTTTGGTTGTCAGGAGAGAGAATGACCACATGGTATTGCTTCAACCAGTTCATCACCAGTTGGGAACTCTACAGCTAAAGGGTAAAGTCCATACATATGAGAGCAGAACTAAAGAGAGAAAAATAGTTGGAGAAATGGGCTTTCACCTGCCCCAAATTTCTTCCTGTTTCTGGACTTTAAGGTGGTTGTTGTTGTTCAGTCACTAAATCATGTCTGACTCTTTGCAACCCCATGGACCTGCAGCACTCCAGGCTTCCCTGTCCTTCGCTACCTCCCAGAGTTTGCTCAAAATCATGTCTATTGAGTCAGTGATATTATCTAACCATCTCATCCTCTGCCACCCCCTTCTCCTCTTGCCCTCAATCTTTCTCAGCATCAGGATCTTTTCTAGCTCTTCACATCAGGTGCCAAAGTATTACAGCTTTAGCATCTGTCCTTCCAATGAATATTCAGGGGTTATTTCCTTTAGGATTGACTGGTTTGGTTTCTTGCTGTCCAAGAGGCTCTCAAGAGTCTTCACCAGCACCACAGTTTGAAAGCATCGGTTCTTCAGCACTCAGCCTTCCCTATGATCCGACTCTCACATACATACATGACTACTGGAAAAACATATCTTTGACTATACAAACCTTTGTCAGCAAAGTGATATCTCTGCTCTTTAATACACTGTCTAGGTTTGTCATAGCTTTCTTTCCAAGGAGGAAGTGTCTTTTAATTTTGTGGCTGTAGTCATCATCTGCAGTCATACTGGAGCCCAAGAAAATAAAATCTGTCACTGTTTCAACTTTTTCCCCATCTATTTGCCATGAAGTGACAGGATAAGATGCTATGATCTCAGTTTTATGAATGAATTTAAGGTACAGAAAGCAATAAGCAGAGTAATATTCAAAATATGAAACAACCTATATACTATGACACACGTATATATGCAACATAAATATAACTCAATATATATCAGTCACAATATCATTCTGATAACTTCCAAACTTTTTCTTGATTTTAGAAACTGTTGTCATGATCATTTCTTTGATATGCTACCTCAAGCTTAATGATTTTTTAAGTCTATTTAAGTCATATTTGACAAAAAGAACTTCTTCCAAAAATTTCCCATGAAATTATTATATGACATAATCTAAATAGAGAAATATAGTTCAGTATATGGAATCTTTTCCATGTTTCTGCTAAAATTAACAAAATTATATGCATTACTTTGCCGACTAAGGTCCGTCTAGTCAAGGCTATGGTTTTTCCTGTGGTCGTGTATGGCTGTGAGAGTTGGACTGTGAAGAAGGCTGAGCACTGAAGAATTGATGCTTTTGAACTGTGGTGTTGGAGAAGACTCTTGAGAGTGCCTTGTACTGCAAGGAGATCCAACCAGTCCATTCTGAAGGAGATCAGCCCCGGGATTTCTTTGGAAGGAATGATGCTAAAGCTGAAACTCCAGTACTTTGGCCACCTCATGCGATGAGCTGACTCATTGGAAAAGACTCTGATGCTGGGAGAGATTGGGGATAGGAGGAGAAGGGGACGACAGAGGATGAGACGACTGGATGGCATCATGGACTCGATGGACATGTGTCTGAGTGAACTCCAGGAGCGGGTGATGGACAGGGAGGCCTGGCGTGCTGTAATTCATGGGGTCGCAAAGAGTCGGACATGACTGAGCGACTGAACTGAACTGAACTGACTGATATTCAAAATATGTTTAGCTTATAATGCTCTTTGGTTTTTATATATTAACTCTCTAATTCATGAGAACCATTTATTGGAATATAATTATTTAGTCCAGCTATATTGATTTTTATTAATCTTCAATCTACAGATGAAAATATTATTTGAAAAGAATTCAAAATAATACATTGAAAGAACTTTGATGCTTATTAAATATTTTACTTTGCTATCACTTTTATGTGAACTTTCAGTGTATATTATAGTCTTTTCATTAGAATTATTTTGCTTCAAATGTTATAACATGCTTTTATATCTATATCTTGTTCTCTTTCTTAGATTTTTTAATTTAATGTATATATTTAATCATTTTATCATGCATTAATCAGACAGCTTTAATAAAACAATTTTTTTCTTGTAAAACTAAACAAAGTGAGAAATATACTACTCTTCAAACTCTAATCCCTTGAGGAAAAAGTCCACTTTCCCAGCTGCTAATTATTCCCACTGCAAAATTTCTATTACAATTGACTCCTGGATGCTTCTTAAAGTTTCCAGACCACATTTGGTGCTCCAGTGGCACAGACTGCCAACAGAGATACAAATACTCTTCCAATTTTCATGTCGTCAATTCCAAGCAAGTTAGTATGTCATTTAATTCTCTCAAATATGTATCTAGGGCTTCCCAGGTGGTGCTAGTGGTAAGAACCTGCCTGCCAATGCAGGGGATACAAGAGACATGGGTTCTATCCCTGGGTCAGGAAGATTCCCTGGAGAAGGGCCTGGCAACCCACTCCAGTTTTCTTGCCTGGAAAATCCCATGGACAGAGGAGCCAGGTGGCTACAGTCCACAGGGTTGTACAGAGTTGGACGCAAGTGAAGCAACTTAACACACACATACACAGTGGGGGTCTAATATATGAAGATAAAATTCATCAAGAAAGGAATTTAATCACGTATTGTTTACATGTTCTATTGCCTTATCCAGAAATAATTGAATGTGATAATGTACTGCCAAATTAAAACATCCAGAAATTTTAACAAAAATTTGGCTTAAACTCTAAACATTTTCCTTCATAATATATTGGCCCAACTATGTAAAAATATAAGATTTCCAGTCAGATGTTTCTCATTTAAGTTATTTTTCTTGAACACCAACAAAGAAGATTGGTAAGTTATTTCAGTAATTATATGTTTTCTCACAAGTGGAGCCATAAATCTGAATTACAAAAATATATTAGTATTATTATTTGTGAAATCCTCTTAATATTTTATATCTAGACATGCTTGAATATTTTTAATATAAAATAAATTTCTAATGGTACTTTCTAAGTTATTTTAATTTACTTTATTGATATTCTTTTAAGAAATCAGTTTATATTATTTCAATTATTTTATTAAGTGATGTTAGAGGTGATATTATATGAAACTGAACTGAAGACTAATGATTTTCCCCTTTGGTGATTGCAAATTTTCTCAATTTGAACCATGAGCTTTAATAAAACAAGATTAACATTCTGATGAAATATATGTGTTTAGCACTTTCAAACTTTATTGACAAAATTTTTGAATGCTCAAAAGCCATGATAAGCTACTTATATATTTCCTTGAAATAAATTGCTTTTTATTCAAGAAATACAAATGATTTGTTTTCTTTTATATTAATTCTTATACATTATCTGAACTTTTATGATTTTTTGCTCAACATCAGTTGTCCCAAGAGTGTTTATTATTTTATTTCATAAAATCTTTTCTGTGCTCCTCCAAATTCTAAAGAGTCATCTTTATAACATCTATTCCCACATAAACTCTGACAGTCCCAATAGATTCTTAAAGTAAGAGATACTTATATTTCAAAGTAATAATGATCAACTAATTAAAAGACAACGAAAACTGTCAATTCTCCTAAAAATAAAAAAGAGCACTTTTTTTCAGAATACATATTAAATGATATAGATTCATTTACTATTTGGAACTGCAAATATTTTGGGTCTCACTATGGGAAGAGGACTACCTATTAATTCATAATGTGACATCATATGACAATTAACTTGCATCAACAAACTTGTAGTTTGATTTTTATCAATGGCCTCACTACTTCACTATTCTTTGTATCCATGCGTCTTTGCTATGTAGTTTTGCAGTGCCATCTCAATCTGTTTCTGGGCTCTAAGTGACTTGCTTGGGCAACATATTAGTAAGTATGATGCAGGTAGAAGTTTGAAGGAGACGCGGGGAACATAGTTTCAATCCCTGTGTTGGGAAGATCCCCTGGAGGAGAAAATGGCAACCCATTCCAATATTCTTGCTGAGAAAATCCCATGGACAGAAGAACCTGACAGTCTAGAGTCCATAGAGCTGCAGAGTTGGACACTACCGAGGGACTGAGCATACACGTTAATGGGTATACATTTGCTTCCCTGTCTTTGCCAAGAAACCATACCTAGGCTAAATTTCTGCAGGATGGTCTGTGTGTGGAACAGAGCTAAGTCACTCCAACTGGGTAACTCAGATTCATCCCTGAGAAATGCAACAAAACCAGGCAAGATAAAAAAGACACCTCCTGATATGTAGCTGACAGCAGCCACATGAACATATACAGCTGAGATCAACTGAGCACATGAGATCATCTAAATCCTAGAAAAATCACAAGCTAAATGAATTGTATTATTGCACACCACTGAGCTTTTGTGGCCATAGACAAGTTTTATGGCTAATTTCTATTCATTAATTAATTTTACTCTTTATTGCCATTACTATTAGAGATTTAGCAACCAATGAAAACACACTATACATTTTAAGAAACTAGCATAACTATGCTGGTATGAATCAGCTAAACATCAGCCAAGCAGTGAGTGTCAGAATTTAGAGCTGCTTGCGTGGGTTTTCTGTTACCTATGTCCAAAATCAACAAAAATGATGTAATTTGTGCTTTTATCCTGGAAGTAATAGGAAAACACTCAGTGATGGCAACTCTTCAAAGTCCCACAACATAATGGCCAATAATTTGTCTACATTTTCTGCACATCTGCTTGACCCAGAAGCCAATTTTCCAATTTGAATATAAATATCTTACCATCTTCCTTTCTATTCTGAGCCAAGAATGATCACATGGCTTTTAGTAACTTAGAGTAGTCATAATCACTGAGATCAACCTCATAAAACATCATATGAGGCCAGTAGAAACTTCAGATAAAACTTAACTTTTATAAATTTGATAGTTATTGAATTAATGATATTGGAGGGAAGAAGTTATACCTTAAGAAACCAAAAACTATTATTTAGTAAGTTGGAAATCAACATTTTTCATTTCTACACCATTTAAGAGGAAATAAATCTGATAAATATCATCTTAATTCTAAAAAAATAATTTAGGAAGAACTTCACTCTGAAATATGATTTGTTTTAATGAAATGACAGCTAACATAGTGACTTTATCATCAGAAGGAAAGATTATTTTATCATGAGAAAAAAAAGCTTTTAAAATGTTGCATTTAAGTAAAGCATAACACTAATTATCTTTTATCCAACTAGCAAATATTACAATAATAATAAACCTAGATGGAGAGGGTAGCAAATTGCTACCCCCAAAAGTTTTTGGAAAACAACTTATCAATATGAATTATAAGATGTAAAAATGTTCCTTTTTTTGTTCAAATAGATTGCACACATTTGATTTACTATGAAATGCCGCCTCAAAACTTAGCTATGTGAATCACCAAGTATATTATTTTTTTAAAACTGGGTAGCTCTGGCCATGCTTGTCTCACTCGGTGCAAATGCCTCAGTTCCTTTACCACTAGCTCCAGGTGGCCAGGTTGCCATACCCTCCTCCAGGTGGTGCTAGTGGTAAAGAACACTTTGGCCAATGCAGGAGACATAAGAGATGCAGATTTGATCCCTGGGTGGAGCAGATCCTCTAGAGGAGGGTATGGCAACCCACTCCAGTATCTTGCCTAGAGAATCCCACGAACTGAGAAGCCTGGCAGGCTACAGTCCATAGGTTCACAAAGAGACAGAGATGACAGAAGCCATTTGGCATGCTTGCACACCACTCAGGAAAGCAGCTCTGCTTCTGCAATGGACTGACAATTGGCTAGAGCAACAGGGGCAAATGGGTTACATGTATCTCATGGATCAGCAACTGGTTTAATGGCAGCAAGGATTCTAAGAATCAGATAAGAAGCTGCAAGACACCTTGAGACCTCAGTTTGGAACAGGAACAATGGTTACTTAAGCTTCATTTTATTGGCCAAAGTAAAGGAGGGATAAGAAAGCCTTCTTCAGTGAATAATGCAAATAAATAGTGGAAAACAATAGAATGAGAAAGACTAGAGATCTCGTCAAGAAAATTAGAAATACCAAGGGAATATTTCATGCAAAGATGGGCACAATAAAGGACAGAAATGGTATGGATATAACAGAAGCAGAAGATATTAAGAAGAGGTGGCAAGAATAGACAGAAGAGCTATACAAAAAAAGGTCTTCATGACCCGGATAACTGCACTGGTGTGATCACTCACCTAGAGCCAGACATCCCAGAATGTGAAGTCAAGTAGGCCTTAGGAAGCATCACTCTCAACAAAGCTAGTGGAGGGGATGGAATTCCAGGTAAGCTATTTCAAATCCTAAAAGATGATGCTGTTATAGTGCTAGACTCCATATGCAAGCAAATTTGGAAAACACAGCAGTGGCCACAGGACTCGACAATGTCAGTTTTCATTCCAATCCCAAAGAAAGACAATGCCAAAGATTGCTAAAACTTCCACAGAATTGCACTCATCTCACACACTAGTAAAGTAAGGCAGAACATTCTCCAAGCCAGGCTTCAACAGTACATGAACCAAGAAATTCCAGATGTTCAACCTGGATTTAGAAAAGGCAGAGGAACCAGAGATTAAATTGCCAGCATCTGTTGGATCATCGAGAAAGCAACAGAGTTCCAGAAAAACATCTACTTCTGCTTTATTGACTACACCAAAGCCTTCGTCTGTGTGAATCACAACAAAAATGTGGAAGATTCTTCAAGAGATGGGAATACCAGACCAACTGACCTGCCTCCTGAGAAATCTGTATGCACATCTAGAAGCAACAGTTAGAACCGGACATGGAACAGACTGGTTCCAAATCGGGAAAGGAGTACGTCAAGGCTGTATATTGTCATTGTGCTTATTTAACTTATATGCAGAGTACATCATGCGAAATGCCAGGCTGGGTGAAACACAAGCTGGAATCCAAGTTGCCGGTAGAAATATCAATAACCTCAGACATGCAGATGAGACCACCCTTTTAGCAGAAAGTGAAGAAGAACTAAGCAGCCTCTTGATGAAAGTGAAAGAGGAGAGTGAAAAAGTTGGCTTAAAGCTCAACATTCAGAAAACTAAGATCATGGCATCCAGCCCCATCACTTCATGGCAAATAGATGGGGAAGCAATGGAAACAGTGAGAGACTTTATTTTCTTGGGCTCCAAATCACTGCAGATAGTGACTGCAGCCATGAAATTAAAAGATGCTTACTCCTTGGAAGAAAAGCTATGGTGTTGGAGAAGACTCTTGAGAGTCCTTTGGACTGCAAGGAGATCAAACAAGTCAACCCTAAAGGAAATCAGACCTGAATATTCATTGGAAGGACTGATGCTGAAGCTGAAACTCCAATACTTTGGCCACCTAATGTGAAGAACTGACTCATCTGAAAAAACCCTGATGCTGGGAAAGATCGAAGGCAGGAGAAGAAGGAGATGACAGAGGATGAGATGGTTGGATGGCATCACCAACTTGATGGACACGATCTTGAACTTGTTCAAGCTTGCTCACAACTGAGAGTTGGTTATGGACAAGGAAGCCTGGCATGCTGCTGTCCACGGGGCCATAAAGAGTTGGACATGACTGAGCAGCTGAACTGAACTGAAGTTACAAATTCTGATTCAGGTGGTGAGGGAACAGATTTTACTTCCTAATGGAAGAAGCCGTAAAATGACCCTGCAGATTGTGTGGGTAAGGGAAGCATGGAGAATTGTTGGTCAGTTTTGCAAACTATCACATAGACTCTGACAATATCATCCAAGCAACTATCAAAAATATGGGGACTAGAGGCGCCTTTTGCACAAAGATGCTTATTGAGGTAAAATTAGAGGAAACACTATTTCCTACTCTTTTGAAAAACTGTCATATACATTATGAAAAATTTTACTTTGTGGAATAATATGCGGATAGTATTAAAAACCTAAGGAATAGATACTTGTAAAGTTGAAAAACAAAATAGACCTAAATGAAAGTAATATGATTACAGTTACATTCAACACTGAAAATACATCAGACTGTGCATAGCAACATGTGTTTATGAAGTAAGACTATAGATCACTTTGTCTATATTCCTGACTTATATTCTTCTCTATACTGAGTGTGTATAGCCTCCACGATACTGGACACAAATTGATTACAAGAAAACATCCCCTCCACTATGCTTTTAGAAGACATTTTAAAGATAATACATGGAAAGCAACATCACATTTTCGAGTGGGGGAGGGACTTTTTTTAAATTTCTTTCTCAAGTGAGAGGTGACCCATATGACTTGAAACACCAAATCCATTATGAAACTCAAGCAACCAGAGAGAGCCCAGGTAGAGACATAGTGCATTATTGGTAGAAAGACAGAGACATTCAGTAAACAAGAACCACAACATTCACTGAACATGTGAGCAAGACTTCACTGCTGTTAGCTGCTGCTCCAAGTTCTACTTTGGGGGAGTACATCAGTAAAGACTAAGAAACGTCTGTCATTGCTAACCTGGGACCTGAAGCCAAAGCACTCATTCTGCCTAGTTCAAATTACACAAATTAGTACCAGAGAAAGGATCAGAGGAACAGAAAAGTAAACATTTAGCTACTCCAGTTAATAACTATAAAATTACATAGCGAGAATGGTATAAAACCTTCATATATGCTTCATAACTTGTTGGAGATATATATAGATATAGATAGATAGATAGATACGTATATCTATATATATAGTATATGGAGACCATAATCACAATCACATTCAACAAGTTAAGGACTTTTTACAACAAAAGTCATCCCTATCCTAGTAAGGTTGAAGCTTCACTATTATATGTCCATTACAGTGCATAGTTGAACCCCGTTTGAGTATTTTTTTTTCTTCCCTAATCTACATGTTCTTTAGATGTTTAGGATGACTGTCTTCCAAAATTGCCTCTGGCATAAAAATTCTATGATTTGATGATTCTGCTTTGAATTTGTTGTTGTTCAGTAACTCAGTCCTGTCCGACTCTTTGTAAATCCATGCACTGCAGTACACTAGGCGCCTCCTTGTCCATTACCAACTCCCAGAGTTTACTCAAACTCATGTTCATTGAGTTGGTGATGCCATCCAAACACCTCATCCTCTGTCGTCCCCTTCTCCTCCTGCCTTCAATTTTTCCCAGCATCAGGGTCTTTTCAAATGAGTCAGTTCTTCCAATCAACTGGCCAAAGTATTGGAGTTTCAGCTTCAGCATCAGTCTTTCCAAGGAATATTCAGGACTGATTTCCTCTAGGATGGACTGGTTGGATCTCCTTGCAGTCCAAGGGTCTCTCAAGAGTTTTCTCCAACACCACAGTTTAAAAGCATCAATTCTTCAGTGCTCAGTTTTCTTTATAGTCCAACTCTCACATCCATACATGACAACTGGAAATACCATAGCCTTGACTACGATGAACCTTTGTCAGCAAAGTAATGACTCTGTTTTTTAATATGCTGTCTAGGTTGGTCTGTGGCTCTGGTGGCTCAGAGGTTAAAGCGTCTGCCTGCAATGCGGGAGACCTGGGTTCGATCCCTGGGTCGGGAAGATCCCCTGGAGAAGGAAGTGGCAACCCACTCCAGTATTCTTGCCTGGAGAATCCCAATGACAGAGTAGCCTGGAGAACTACAGTCCAAGGGGTTGCAAAGAGTCAGACATGACTGAGCGACTTCACTGCACTTCTAGGTTGGTCATAACTTTCCTTTCAAGGAGCAAGCATCTTTTAATTTCATGGCTGCAGTCACCATCTGCAGTGATTTGAAGCCAAAAAAAAAAAAAGTCTCTCACTGTTTCCACTGCTTCCCCACCTATTTGCCATGAAGTGATGGGACCAGATGCCGTAATCTTAGTTTTCTGAACGTTGAGCTTTAAGCCAACTTTTTCACTCTTCACTTTCACTTTCATCAAGAGGTTCTCTAGTTCTTCACTTTCTGCCATAAGGGTGGTGCCATCTGCATATATGAGGTTACTGATATTTCTCTTGGCAATCTTGATTCCAGCTTGTGCTTCCTCCAGCCCAGTGTTTCTCATGATGTACTCTGCATATAATTTAAATAAGCAGGGTAACAGTATACAGCCTTGACATATTCCTTTCATGATTTGGAACAAGTCTGTTGTTCCATGTCTAGTTGTAACTGTTGCTACTTGACCTGCATACAGATTTCTTAAGAGGCACATCAGGTAGTCTGGTATTCCCATCTCTTGAAGAATTTTCCACAGTTTGTGGTGATCCACACAGTCAAAGGCTTTGGTATAGTCAATAAAGCAGAAGTAGACTTTTTCTGGAACTCTCTTGCTTTTTTGATGATCCAATGGATGTTGGCAATTTGATCTCTGGTTCCTCTGCCTTTTCTAAAACCAGCTTGAACATCTGGAAATTCATGTTCCGTTTACTGTTGAAGCTTGACTTGGAGAATTTTGAACATTATTTTACTAGCATGTGAGATGAATGCAATTGTGCAGTAGTTTGAGCATTCGTTGGCATTGCCTTTCTTTGGGATTGGAATGAAAACTGACCTTTTCCAGTTCTGTGGCCACTGCTGTGTCCTCCAAATTTGCTGGCATACTGAATGTAGCACTCTCACAGCATCATCTTTTAGGATTTGAAATAGCTCAACTGGAATTCCATCACCTTCACTAGCTTTGTTCGTAATGATGCTTCCTAAGACCCACTTGACTTCACATTCCAGGATGTCTGGCTCTAGGTAAGTAATCACACCATCATGATTATCTTGGTCATGAAGATCTTTTTTGTATAGTTCTTTTCTGTATTCTTGCCACCTCTTAATATCTTCTGCTTCTATTAGGTTCATACAATTTCTGTCCTTTATAGTGTCCATTTTGCATGAAATGTTCCCTTGGTATCTCTAATTTTCTCAAATTAGCCTGTTACTCCAGATCTTGAAAGAGCTCTAGTCTTTCCCATTCTATTGTTTTCCTCTATTTCTTTGCACTGATTACTGAGGAAGGTTTTCCTACCTCTCCTTGCTATTCTTTGGAACTCTTCATTCAAATGGGTATATCTTTTCTTTACTCCTTTGCTTTTCACTTCTCTTCTTTTCACAGCTATTTGTAATGCCTCCTCAGACAACCATATTTTTTGCATTTATTTTTCTTGAGGATGGTCTTGATCCTTGTCTCTTGTACAATGTCACGAACCTCTGTCCATAGTTCATCAGGCACTCTATCAGATCTAGTCCCTTAAATCTATTTCTTACTTCCACTGTATAATCGTGAGAGATTTTATTCAGGTCATACTCGATTGGTCTAGCGGTTTTCCCTACTTTCTTCAATTTAAGCCTGAATTTGGCAGTAAGGAGTTCATGATCTGAGCCATAGTCATCTCCCTGTCTTGTTTTTGCTGACTGTATAGAGCTCCCCCACCTTTGCCTGCAAAGAATAGAATCAATCTGATTTTGGTGTTGACCATCTGGGGATGCCCATGTGTAGAGTATTTTCTTGTGTTGTTGGAAGAGGGTGTTTGCTATGACCAGTGCATTCTCTTGGCAAAACTCTGTTAGCCTTTGCCCTGCTTCATTCTGTACTCCAAGGCCAAATTTGCCTGTTACTCCAGGTGTTTCTTAACTTCCTACTTTTGCATTCCATTCCTCTATAATGTAGTTAAGAATATTAGAATCATATTACTTTGTTGGTTTAGGCAACAATGGGAAACTAATATACCGAGTGCAAAAATATAATATAATCGCGGGTTACTGGAGTACATACATTTCTTCAATCTTTCTGCCTACATTTTCTGTTTAGGCTTTTGGAATGGACAGGACCAAATTTTGAAATCACATAGAGAAATATTTCCTCCAATGGCAATGTATTAGAAAGAGTTGTTTACATTTTATCACCCTGAGTGTATTTTATTTGTTAGGAATAAAAAACACTTGAGGAAGAGTGATAGTATAATAATAAAACTCTTTAGAATTCCAAGATATAAAAAATAAACTAAAAATCTTCTCAGGAAATGAAAATAGCTAAGAGCAACAATACTTATGATATACACCATGGTGGACAAAAGAGATATTGTAAAATAAAAAAATAAATAGAATAAAACAAGCAAAGAAGAGAAAGGAGAACACTGTTTCCATTTCAGCTTTTTGTTTTGATCATACCCACTCATAATAATTTATTTTTATGAGACAGACCTTTATAAATAGACATTTTATCAAATAGTGAAACACCATTAGATGCTGAGCTTTTTAAAAGGTTTTTATTTAGTTAACCTGATAAATTATATTTCTAAATGAAAATTTGACCAATTCATTTTTATACCACTTGAAATAAACAAGACTGAAATACTGACTTTTTCTTATAGCAACAATTTTTGTGATTATTTTATATGTTCCAGGGAGGAATATTTTACTAGCTATGAAATGCTTAAGAAGAAAATTAACATAATCTTTTTTATTTTTTTATTATAAATTTATTTGTTTTAATTGGAGGTTAATTACTTTACAATATTGTATTGGTTTTGCCATACATCAACATGAATCCACCACAGGTATACATGTGTTCCCCATCCTGAACCCCCCTCCCTCCTCCCTTCCCATACCATCCCTCTGGGTCATCTCACTGCACTAGCCCCAAGCATCCAGTATCATGCATCTAACCTGGACTGGCAATTTGTTTCATATATGATATTATACATGTTTCAATGCCATTCTCCCAAATCATCCCACCCTCTCCCTCTCCCCTAGAGTCCAAAAGACTGTTCTATACATCTGTGTCTCTTTTGCTGTCTCGTATACATGGTTATCATTACCATCTTTCTAAATTCCATATATATGCATTAGTATACTGTATTGGTGTTTTTCTTTCTGACTTACTTCAGTCTGTATAAGGATCAATATAGTGAAAATTAGTATACTACCCAAAGCAATCTATAGATTCAATGCAATCCCTATCAAGCTACCAACAGTATTTTTCACAGAGCTAGAACATAATGTAAAAAAAAAATTGTTTAGAAGAACACCAAATCTAAAGTTTATCAATCAGGTAAAGAACAAAATATGAGTAGGAAAAAAATCTTGAAATTTATTTGGTAAATTTTAGTCATCACTCTATCCTACTAGTTATATAGGATTTAAAGAGTAAAACTACACTTTGATAATACAGTAGAAATAGAACAAAGGCATTTGTAAACGTTTAAGTTCAATTTCTAACCTTCACCACAAAATATCTAATTCAAAACCCTGCATATTTAAGAACATAATTATTTTTCTCACCAAACCCGTTTTTTTATTATTATTTTACAGATTTTTCTTGCAGCCTATGAGTCAGTATATTAGGTTCCCAAATAGCTGCTAAAATCAGAAGCAGTGCTAAAATGTTCAATTCCATTTAGTCTTTAAAATATATTGTACTTCTTACTTTTAATAGCAACCTACAAAATTTTCAATTCTTAGTTAATATGATTACATGTAAATTAAGCTGTGATCATGCAATTCATGTTAACAGTTTACACCTCTTAGGTATTTCATACATCACAGCACAAATATGTTTACATTGTCATTTAATCAATTCAAAACTAAAAACATATGTTGCCCTGTTGATAAGTCAGATATGACTAGTAAAAACATTCTTAAGTGTTTTATCATAAGCCAAAAATTCAACTTGGCCTATAATGAAAATTTTAATCTGCAATCTTCCTTGGAATATTGAAACATTGTATTCTATTTATAGGATTGGTCAAAAATTTCATCTGGATTTTTCTGTAAGATTTTATGGAAAAATTGAAACAAACATTTTGGCTAACCCAGTGTTTTCCGTACAAATTGGTCTTCTTACTTTATGTATGTTTACATCAAGCCTAGGTGAAGGAGAGAATATGTGAAAGAGAAGGATAATAACAAAGGTGAGCGGGGGTCTGACCACTGAAAATCTTTGACATCATCTGCAATATGCGCATGTTTGTTCCTGCAGGCATTAGGAAGCCATTGAAAGGTTTTATGTAGGGGAATAGCATGACATATTTGTTTCATTTACAAGTAAGAAAGTATTAGAGAATCATACTCATTGAAAAATAGGGTTTCCCTAGTGATTCAATGGTAAAGAATCCACCTGCCAAATCAGGAGACTCAGGTTGCATCCATCTGTTGGGAAGAGCCCCTGGAGAAGGGAATGGCAACCCACTCCAGTATTCTTGCCTGGGAAATTTAATGGACAGAGGAGTCTGGTGGACCAAGAAGTCCATGGGGTTGCAAAGAGTCAGACATGACTTAGCAACTAAACAACAGCATAGCATAATATATTTAAAATCTAGTAAACTCACTCTGGAAGCAATAAGGGTGGTAGAATAATGAAGAAAAGAAGAATGATCTTCATATCAGGAAAAAGGTTATGTGAGGTATGAGGAAATTTTAAACTATGACAGCAGTAAGTAATCTTAAAAGGATTACAGATTCATGCTTGGAGTTATGAGAGAAATGGACAATTCACTCTTTCTGACTTAATGGCTAGTTGGAAATGCTCACTGACATAAAAAGTACAAAAGTCGGAAGTAATGTCGGGGTGATGGGTGGAGACAAAGAGTTCAGGTTGGCAAAACAATTGTCTATGCCTGTAAGTAGTCAACTAGAAGTGTCCTGTAAGCTGAAACTTAGTAGTATAGAAGCTGAAGATAGAAACATAGATTTTGTGATTACAGATGATCAATCATCCCATTAGAAAGAAGGATGATGGTTAGGATGGTTGTATAATTGAGAACATGTCAAAAACAATAGCCTGAATGACAGAAATTTTTGTAGAGTGGGAGAAAAGACTCCAACAGAAGAGTCTCAGAAGGAATAGTTAGAAAGGTCAAAAGAGAAATGGGACAGAGTGACATCTTATAATCCAAGGAAGAGGGAAGTGTCCAGAGGAGAAGAGTGGTTAGTAATACCAAATACAGAGATGTCAGTATGATGAGGATTTCATGGAATTCACTGAATCAATTCTCCTTATTTTAATAACATAAAGGCTTCTGCTATTTTAAGTCTCTTGCCAGTTATTCAAGCAGAAATAATTTTATTTCTGTTTCAAAGAATAGTCGCATTTTAGCCCCATTGTGAAGTCCATTTTGACTGATCATTATGTTCTTTCTCCAGCTTTTTGACAATTTTTAGCAGAAATAGAGATCCTGGGAAGTTTTTTTAGTGTATATACACAAAATAAAAGTAAACAAATGTTTTTGTATATGTACAAACAAAATATTTACCTTCCACATATTAGGCATTCATAGAATATCCAAATGTGCTTTATGACCTTGCTTCTCTTACAGTTTTTTTTTTTCTCTAGTTAGAGATACTTATATGACCATCTTACCCATCTCCTGAGAAACCTATATGTGAGTCAAGAAGCAACAGTTAGAACCCTGTATGAAACAGTTGATTGGTTCTAAATTGAAAAAGGAATACAATAGGGCTATCTGCTGTCACCATCTTTGTTTAATCTATATGCTGAGTACATCATGAGAAATGTCATGCTGGATGAATTACAAGCTGGAAGTAGGGCAGACGGGAGAAACTTCAACAACCTCAGATATGTGGATGATACCACTCTAATGGCAGAAAGCAAAGAGGAACTAAACAGCCTCTTGATGAGGGTGAAGGAGGAGAGTGAAAGAGCTGGCTTAAACTAAATATTAAAAGAAACTAAAATCATGGCATCTGGCCCCATTACTTTAATGGCAAATGGAGGGGGGAAAGGTGGAAGCCTTGACAGATTTCCTCTTCTTGGGCTCTAAAATCCCTGTGGATGATGACTGCAACCATGAAATCAGAAGACATTTGCTTCTTGGCAGGAAAGCAATGACAAACCTAGACAGTGTGTTGAAAAGCAGAGACATTACTCTGCCGACAAAGGCCAATATAGTCAAGGCTGTGGTCTTCCCAATGGTCACATACAGTTGTGAGAGCTGGACTGTAAAGGAGGCAGAGCACCAAAGAGTTGATGCCTTCAAACTGTGGTGCTGGAGAAGACTCCTGAGAATCTCTTGGACAGCAAGGAAGTCAAACCAGTCAATCTTAAGAGAAATCAACCCTGAACACTAGTTGGAAGGACTGATGCTGAAGCTGAAACTCTAGTATTTTGGTCATCTGATACGAAGAGCTGATTCATTGGAAAAGTCTCAGATGCTGGGAAAGATTGAGGGCAGAAGGAGAAGAGGGTGTCACAGGATTAGATGGCTGGATGGCATTACCAATACAATGGACATTAACTTGGGCAGACTGTGGCAGATGGTGAAGGACAGGGAGGCCTAGCATGCTGCAGTCCATATGGTCCCAAACAGTCAGATATGACTGACTGAACAACCACCACCTAAGCATCAGCAATGAAGGAAAGGTACAGAGCAACTGTGGTGAAGCCTTCCACAGGCTCTCTGAGACTCCTACAGGTGAACTGACATGAAAAGTAAAGTGACCAGTCTTTATACTGAGAATTAAAGACAGAAGCCCAACAGTAAAGGCAGGAGCAGAAAGAGATGATATAAAGAAGATGGGAAACAGGTCACTAAGTTCATGCTAGTCAGAAACAGAAATGCCAGGTGGAGAAAACACTAAGGCTCAGGGCAAGTCGGAGAAGGAGTCAGAATGCCTAACATATTTCTGAGAAGATGTCATTTCTAGGTAAAAATTCTTATAAGCATCTCATTTCTACTTTTAGGTAACTTGATGAATCTTAATGAATCTTGATGTTCTTCTTAACCAAACCTTAAAGATAAAAGCTTAAAAAGAATTTTAAGCTCAGGAAGGAGAAAGCAAACAAGTGAACAAACAAAGTAATAGAGGAAAACTTTATGGAGAATGTTATATTTGAACTAAGCTGGTCCATCAGACAAGTGGGTTGTGCCAATACGTCTGTCTTTCAGTTCAGAGAATGACAGTCTTGAAATCAGGTCTGAGGTCTCCAATGAACAGTATTTTGCATTTATGACCTTGAGAAATATTTCTACATTGAATAAAGAATATGGAAACATGAGAAATTGCCACCAAAAGTCCATTCCACTCCAGAACAGCTCAATATAAAAATGTGCGATTTGATTACAAAGACAACTTAAAAAACCTCTAACAAATGTATCTCCCTACCTTTCTTCAGTTCTGGAGTTAATCAACCATTTTTATATAAGCCCTAACATCTATCTGAATTTTATTGTAAGAAACATTTTATTCCCCTGAATACCAAAGAATAATTACAATGGCCTCCAAATATTTTAAAACATGTATTTTACTAATATATTCTTGTATCCCAGATTTTAAGACCAACCAAATAAAAGTGAAACCTTAGTCTTACTATGTTAACTTAATTTCTTGAATTCCATGCTTCTTGTTCATATGCAACTATTGAAAAGATTTCAAAAGTTAAGCAAATGAACTTCATATATGGGAATACTTATAGTGATACTATTTCAAGTTCTTGATTGGTGATGGTGTTACTGTTGGGAGCAATGAAAATATCTCACAATATACAAAAGTGTCCTACTCTTCCTTGTGATTCCTTGGCCAACAGTCTCATCCCCAGATATCACGGCATAGGGGAGAAGTGGTGTTGGCTTCATTTAGATTTGATTTATGCACTACATCATCAGGGACAGACAAACCTGCATGATAAATAGCATATGTTGGCCTCAACCAAGCATGTGGATTCTGTTATATTAAAAGCAAATGTTCAAGTAACAAAATTAATATTAATGTGTTTTGCAAAATCAAAGTCAGGAGCTACTTTTGGAGGAGCTGAATAATTACAGACCCTGCTGTAGGCCAAATCTCACTTATTGCACATAATAAAAGAGACTGGGTGGTCTCCAGTATTGAATCCCACAGGTCTAACACTCAAAACTAAGTTTCTTTTATTCCTCATATAGAAAGTTTCTCTGTGAGAAAAAATGCTGTATAAAAATGGTAATTATAGTTTTTGACAAGAAAAATGGAATTATCTAGAAGATAACCACCACCATTGCAAAATTCTCCCAAGTCATATTCACAGTTATTCTGTGTTCTAGTTGCTCCACTTCATTTTGGAATCCTCAACTACAAAGATCATAATAAGCAATAAAGGGAAGAAATTCCTTTAAGGATAAGGGGAAGGGCAATGGATTTCCATCTTGCTCTAAACTTTGCTATTGGAGATACATCTATAATCACTTAAAATATAAAATTAAACAGTGAATGTTTAAAAATTATTCTATAAGAATCCCAGGAGGCCAGTTTTCCTGAAATCCCATATTCAGATCTCACTTTTTATTTCTGGAATCACATTTACCCATACATTCTTATACCATATGCATACTTTTACATATTTACTGCCCCTCTTCTTGGGTCTTTCTGTTTCTCATTGTGTCCACTATGACAAATGATAGTTGTCAAGGCTCCACTCTCCTCACAGATGGAACATGGAAGTGTTTTTACTTTGAATTACACAACTCCTCTCTACACAGGCTTGCAGCCAACCTGCTTAGAACCAAGTGTTCCACTGTCGATATTTCTTTGAAACAGTCAGAAATAAATCTGTCCATTTCATATTAATGTGTACTCCTATCTTTAAAATTCAGAATGAATTGCCTTGGGGTTCTGTTGTTTTATCTGAGAATTTTTCAAACATGTATTGCAGCTTTCCCTGTCATTAAACTTCAAATCTCAGTGAGTCAAATCTCATCTCAGTGGGTCCAAGCTCTATATATCTGACTTCGTCATGTAAGCATGAAGGGTAGAAAAGAAGCAAACTGAGAAAGTACTGAAAGCCTTCTCTGTTCAGTTGTTTATAAAGAAATGAAAAAGAGGTCACTAGCCTAAAAGGCAGTGTTATTTTTAATCATCCCATAATAGTGAACAAGTTTTTTTTCAAATGTGATTTTCTCAAGATTCTAAAAATCAGAAGCATGTTTGCTGCCTGAGGTTCAGTGTCAAAAGTCACTATTGAAAATGATGCCACACATTTTTAAAAATAACATATTTTCTCAAATATTAATAAAGTACTTTGTTTAAAATAATTCCTAAGAATAAAGAAAAACATGGAGAAATAAAAATAGACTATGATCTTTTACCCAGACATACCTATTCTCAATTTCTCATATACTTTTACAATATGTATATGTGCATGCACATGTATTGTCAAAAGATAGATTGAGGGCATATTAAAATTTTATTTGAGGGAAAATTGATTGGAATTGAGCAGCATCCAATCTAGCAGCTAAGGAAAGAATTCTGAAGCGCTGTACAAAATGAAAGACAAAAAGACAAGGGAACGAGGAAGTTATATCAGGCACAAGAGCAAGTTGTTTATTGTAAAGTTACTTTCCTTTGCAGGATGGCAGGAGTCTATCAGCCAAAGCAAAGTACTGATTAAGCAATCCTTGATCCACTGGTTTAAGATTCCATTTCTAGGAAAGCAAACCTGTAATTAGTTTGGGGGTGGAAGGTTTAGCAAACACAACTGTTGTATGTCTGTTACAGAAAAAAGATCATATAGTTGCATAACCAACTTTTCACACCTGCCAGCAAATATATCATGAGACTTTCTCACCACTAAGTGCATCTTTACATCACTTCTAATGGCTACACACTATTCCATTGTATGCCTGTTGCACAACTTTTAAATCGGCAATTAGGATGTTTCTAACTTGTCCCTATTGAAGACAATGTCTTAATGATTATATTGAAAATATATCTTGGTAAAAAAATCTCAATGTCTCCTTAAGATATATTTTTAGAAATTAAGTTGCTGAGTCAAACAGCAAGCATATTTTAAAATCTGAACCATGGTGTCCAGGTGCCTTCCAAACTGCAGTAGATGGATGTGGTGCCTTGCCTTACCTTTCATTAGTTTTTCAGAGGCAACACATGTACTTTCTAAGTCCTAGGACATGTGCTAGTATAAGACAAGGAGCTATGGAAGGAATAAAGCATGGTTCCAGCCAAGTTCTCCCAGAGCTTATAGCTTTAGTAATGGGATATAAACATAATTTAAATGCAATATTATATTTGACAGAGTTTGAGCAGTAATGTTTAATCCTCCTTAATCAAAGAGGATAAATAACATACATTAAACATGAGCTGGGTACTTTTGCCTATTACCTCATCTTCTACTACAAACATTATGAGATGGGTCTTCTTATCTTCATTTTATTAATACACAGGAAAATCTAAGACCTAGAGAATGCAAGTAATTTTTAATGGCTTGGCTGCTCTAGTCTCAGCTCCATAATCCACTAGGTTTGTGATTCCGAATGTGTGAACTCTAAGATTTGCTTTTCTTTTCTGCAACATGAGAATAAAATGAAGTTCAGGACTGTAAAGGACTGAATTAAATGTGAATTAGTGGAATGTTTAGCACGGTGCTTCCTTGGTGGCTCAGATGGTAAAGAATCTGCCTGCAATGCAGGAGACCCAGGTTCGATCTCTGGGTCGGGAAGATCCCCTAGAGAAGGAAATGGCAACTCACTCCAGTATTCTTCCCTAGAGGATCCCATGGACAGAGGAGCCTGGCAGGCTACAGTCCATGTGGTCACAAAGAATCAGACACGACTGAGTGACTAACACACACACTTTAGCACATGGCAATCATTGGATCAGTTCAGTTCAGTTCAGTTCAGTCGCTCAGTCATGTCCGACTCTTTCCGACCCCATGAATCGCAGCACGCCAGGCCTCCCTGTCCATCACCAACTCCCGGAGTTCACTCAGAGTTGTGTCCATTGAGTCAGTGATGCCATCCAGACATCTCATCCTCTGTTGTCCCCTTCTCTTCCTGCCCCCAATCCCTCCCAGCATCAAAGTCTTCTCCAATGAGTCAACTCTTTGCATGAGGTGGCCAAAGTACTGGAGTTTCAGCTTTAGCATCATTCCTTCCAAAGAAATCCCAGGGTTGATTTCCTTTAGAATGGACTGGTTGGATCTCCTTGCAGTCCAAGGGACTCAAGAGTCTTCTCCAACACCACAGTTCAAAAACATCAATTCTTTGGTGCTCAGCTTTCTTCACAGTCCAACTCTCACATCCATACATCACCACTGGAAAAACCATAGGCTTGACTAGAGAGACCTTAGTGGGCAAAGTAATGTCTCTGCTTTTGAATATGCTATCTAGGTTGGTCATAACTTTTCTTCCAAGGAGTAAGCGTCTTTTAATTTCATGGCTGCAATCACCATCTGCAGTGATTTTGGAGCCCCCAAAAATAAAGTCTAACACTGTTTCCACTGTTTCCCTATCTATTTCCCATGGAGTGATGGGACCAGATGCCATGATCCTCGTTTTCTGAATGTTGAGCTTTAAGCCTACTTTTTCACTCTCCTCTTTTACTTTCATCAAGAGGCCTTTTAGTTCCTCTTCACTTTCTGCCATAAGGGTGGTGTCATTTGCATATCTGAGGTTATTGATATTTCTCCAGGATAGACATCATTAATATCACCACTGCCTCTACTAATATCCGCATCACAGAAGAGTGAGAATGGCCACTCTGCTTCTAATCCTTTTCTTAATCAGAAAGGTTTCCTTAGTGTTCAACCTAAATCTCCTCAGCACCCTTCAGTGACACCTGGCAACATAAAAAATAAATAAATATAATAATATTAAGTAATTGAAATATGTCTAATCAAAGATATTCTTCCCACTTATTTGCTGGTTCTTTAGTTATTTTTATGAAAACTCTGCTGTCTCTTAAGGATATATCACAGTCCTGCACTTGGTTTTGAACATGTGAAGATGTTATTATAAATTCAGTTTCTAAAACAATTTAAAATACATTTTAAAAAAATATTCTAGCAGTAGGAGCTACCTCATGGCATTATCTAAAAGCAGGAAGAACAGACTGCAGGTAATTCAAATAAGTTACAGGTGTAGAATTCCAAGGTAAGGAAACATCTTTGAACTACTTTGATTTTAGCATTTCTCACTTATGTAAGATACATAAAAATCCATAAGTGATATACTCTGAGCTTCTCAAGTAATCTATTAAACCAGATCATCTTTTCCATTAATTGTTCCAGAAACTGCTCACAGTCAAAGGCATAACTGGCATTTGATTCTCTTATTTGAATTTCTATAGTGTTTCTAAATAGAAGTCAGCAAGTTACTTTTGCTTATTTCTGTTAAACAGAAAGATTTCATTCAGAGAGAAAAGTTTTTATCTGTCTTTATGCTTCTAATATTCATTTTAATCAATTAACAGGCTCTATTTGGGTTTTGGAGCATGAATAAAATAGCCCTCAAAGTGAAACTATCTCAAGCATTTCACCAAAAACACAGAGATGTTCTTCATTAAACATGTAAAGATACAGATGAAGTATCTGCTTAAAAATGCTCAAGTAAGCAGTAATGATGAATATAAAAAGGGTTAATATCAGTATCTTGAAAATTTACTATACTAGGCATCCGCCTGCTTTGCTCTTTATCATTTACCTAAAATTAGCTCCATAGGGTGCTTCTTTAGTAGATTCACTAATTATTGATATCAGTTGCTTTAATTTCAAGTTTTAGGGTAACCAGTACTGGCGGAATATTTGTCCCAAATTCCAATATAATTTTTCTTTTGTTTTCAGTGACTTAAAAACTGTGGATCACTAAGCCTTAATTATTGCTATAGCAAAGAAATTCATTTAAATCATCTCAACAAAGGATTACTCTTAATGCAATATTATTACACTGAGAATTTGTGGGAGATCATGAAAAGGAAAAAAGCATTCCACCATACTAGGAAATACATACACAGGACTTACAATTAATGTAATTCACATAATAAAAAATATTGCTTTCATCTGTTACAAAAATCTTTATTAGCATGGATATTGGATTTATAAAGCCATTAATAAATTCAAATAGTTAAACAGCAATACAAACACCACCCTTATGGCAGAAAGTGAAGAGGAGCTAAAAGCCTCTTGATGAAAGTGAAAGAGGAGAGTGAAAAAGTTGGCTTAAAGCTCAACATTCAGAAAATGAAGATCATGGCATCCAGTCCCATCACTTCATGGGAAATAGATGGGGAAACAGTGGAAACAGTGTCAGACTTTATTTTGGGGGGCTCCAAAATCACTGCAGATGGTGACTGCAGCCATGAAATTAAAAGACGCTTACTCCTTGGAAGAAAAGTTATGACCAACCTAGATAGCATATTCAAAAGCAGAGATATTACTTTGCTGACTAAGGTCCATCTAGTCAAACTGTGGGGTTGGAGAAGACTCTTGAGAGTCCCTTGGACTGCAAGGAAATCCAACCAGTCCATTCTGAAGGAGATCAGCCCTGGGATTTCTTTGGAAGGAATAATGCTAAAGCTGAAACTCCAGTACTTTGGCCACCTCAAAGAGTTGACTCATTGGAAAAGACTCTGATGCTGGGAGGGACTGGGGGCAGGAGGAGAAGGGGACGACAGAGGATGAGATGGCTGGATGGCATCACTGACTCGATGGACGTGACTGAGTGAACTCCGGGAGTTGGTGATGGACAGGGAGGCCTGGCGTGCTGCGATTCATGGGGTTGCAAAGAGTCGGACACGACTGAGCTACTGAAATGAACTGAACTGAATACAAACCCACTCCTAAAAATGAATGATGCTCACTTTTCTTTTTCCTACTTGAAGTATGCTTTAGAAAGTCTCTCTGGCCAGAAGAGAACCATATTATCCATTTGTAGTGAACATTTTTTTCTTATAAATGGAACATCAACCTTGCATATACAGAGTCAAAGAATTTACTAGTGCATGCATTTGAAGGCCAGAGAGCTTCAAGTCAATAAAAAAAAAGAAAGATTTGTTTTCTCTAAGTGTCATATAGCCCTTCAATGACTTCAAAGTCAGACCCATTTCCAGTCCTCTAAGCCATAAAATACAGTACTCATGTCAAGTGAATTTTCTAGTGGGTTATTTATTTTCATCTGTCTTATATTTATGGGCGGGTCAAGCACAAGATCTGAGCCTGCTTGAGAGGGAGATGAAAGACAGACTACTCTAAAGAAAGCGTCAACATTAAACAAGAAAATAAGAGTCAACATAAGCAAATTAAACTAAAAAGTTGGGGGGATGTCTACCTTTTAGGCAATTTCATGTGCAAATCTTAATTTGCAAGTATGGAAATTTAGCCATCTCCACTATATACAATATAGTTAGAATCATTTATGTAAACAAAACTGATGGATGTGTATTTCCTAAGCAGCTTGATGCAGTTTTATTTGTTGAAATCTTCTTAGTTCTTATAACACTGTTTCAGGTTCTCAAGTTCTCTTTAAATGAATACTATCCATTTTTAGCACTCTTATTTACCTTTCCTATGAAATTTCATTTTTCATTAAGGTTTATGTACCTTATTTTCTGCCAATAATTAAGCAGAAAAATAAATATTCTGGTGGTGTGTTGGACAGAGGTTCTTGACTCATCGCACATTAAAACTGCCTAATTTATGCTAGTGTTTACTGCAAATTTATGGTCTTTGAACTTTTTAAATAAGTGAATGCTTTATTTCTCTAATGTAAACACTGTTGTTTGTTCAGATTTCTATAAAATATTTAACAAGTTACTCTGATGTCCTCAGGTAAAAGTAACTTAAAAATGAGACCAGACTAATTGAATCAGTTGCTATGTAGCTTTCTGTGCTAAGTGCCTTGTGCTAAGTCGATTTAGTTGTTTCTGACTCTTTGCGACCCCATGGACTGTAGCCGTCCAGGCCCTCTGTCCATGGGATTTTCCAGGCAAGAATGCTGGAGTTGGTTGCCATTCCCTTTTCCAGGGGATGTGCCCAACCCAAGACTGAACTGACATCTCTTTATGTCTCCTGCATCGGCAGGTGGGTTCTTTACCAAGAGTGCCACCTGGGAATTTTTAGCAGTTTTCTTCCTGTCCATAATTATAGATAAAAACCAATGTTATTTACCAGAAAGAAAATACATACAACTTTAATCAGTCTTTTGAGATGGTCAAAATGTTAATAATGTGATGTGATTAGAATCAGATAACTTACCTCTCACAATTTCGGAACAATTTTGGGGGCATGAGAGTCAGTTTTAGGAGAGCAGAATTTGCAAACAGGATTTCTTAGCTTTCTCCTAGGTTAGCCTATATTAGATAGTCTTTGTTGTGAGCAGCTTTGGTTTCTTATTTAAGTTGTTCACTCCAATGTTTACTCAAAAATAATAATAACCCACCTGAGCTTTTCTAATTGGTAAACCTTTTATAGATTTAATCTTAAAAAATCATTAACTCCAAATCTCAAAGGCTTAGCACAACAATATATGTCACTTCTTGCCCATATGCATGAACAAAGTTTTCTCCTCTGCAAAGGTTGTTAGGACCTGGACTAACAGGAGACTTTACTGTCTCGTAATGCCGCGCCTTGTGATGCTTCGGCATTGGCCACAGCAAAGGAAGACAGAGCGTAGAAACCCACAGCTGCTCTTGAGAGAAGTGCTTCATCTCTGTTTTCAGTTCATTGGCAAGTTATGTCCCCAACATAAACTTCAAGAGATATTAGGAAATTTTCAAGCAAAGAGGAAAGAGTCAACTACAGTGAAGTCTAGTAAACTCTATCACCTTCTGTTCACTAATTATTCAGTTTCTTCTTCTTGCCACATGTAACACATATCCAGTAACTCGTATGGAGACAGCCTGAATCTCAATAAGTCAACGCCAGAATCTCAAAGTCCAGTATGTCCAGGGAAAGTTCAATAGTCCTTACCAAGCCCAGATGTGGCTTCTCTTGGTCTGGAGACTTATGAATTTAGAAGCCAAATTTCCTGTCCCTATACACGCACACTCACTGTCTCTCTCTCTCTCTCAGTTTCTTTCCCTCCTTCTCTCTCAATAAACAAAGGCATGACAGGACCAGAATAATTACAATAATATACTAAATTTTAGAAAAAAGACAATTACTGCTGGCTCAGATGGTAGAGAATCTGCCTGCAATGCGGGAGACCTGGGTTCAATCCCTGGGTTGGGAAGATCCCCTGCAGAAAGAAATGGCAACCCACTCCTGTATTCTTGCCTGGAGAATCCCATGGACAGAAGAGCCTGGAGGGCTAGAGTTCATGGGGTCACAAAGAGTCAGACACGGCTGAGTGATTCACACACACACACACACAAATCAGGCATAATCAGCAGCTCATATAAACCCCAAAGTCCTGCCGAGCACACTCAGAGAAGATTCCCTACCTGTGTGTGCCTTCAATATCCACCCTATGGCAGCTCTTTTTCTCCCCATTGCCTTCTGTGATTGTATCTGGAAATAAGTCTCGGGGCTGCATAGCAGCCTCCTCAGGCTCCTTATTCACTTAAGCTTCTGAGCACAAAGGCCATGTTCAGCTTCTACAGTCAAAGGCCCCTTCAGTCCAGGTTTGCGGTTTCTTTGGCAGTACTCTTCTCTCAAATACTTAAGAGGCTTCTTCTCTATTTGTTTCATCAGCTCCACATGCCAGTAGCCACACCCATGCTTTTAAATACCTAGTTCTCACATCTCCAGTAGCCCTTTGTTTTCTTCTCTGCCTGTCTTTTTCTCTCAATTTGAAGGTGGCTCTCTGAAGTTTATCTGTAATAACAGGTGGGAAGACCTCATTTAACACTTTTAACACTTTCTCTGCCCTTGTGCGTGTGTGCTTATTCATGTCTGACTGTGCACTGCAGACCACCAGACTCCTCTGTCCCGGAATTTCCCAGGCAAGAACACTGGAGTGAGTTGCCATTTCCTCCTCCGGGGCATCTTCCTGACCCAGGGATCAAACCTGGCTCTCCTGTGTCTTCTGCATTGGCAGGCAGATTATTTACCACTGCACCACCTGGGAGGCATAAGTCCTGTAATCAAATGAAAGTTTTTGTCGAATATTTGTTACTTAAAGCCTCTGTAAAATGTCTTTAGGTATAGTTTGGGTCTAGAAGCAGTTGACTTTTCCAATACTATGGGACTCCCCATTTCTAGACCCTCTTTATATCTTCATTTGTGCTTTTGAACCAGTCAGTTCTTTCCTGGGTTCATCTTTATTTTTGAAATAGCTTGCCAAGCACAGCAAATGGCAGTTAGCATACACTGCTGTGGTTCTGTTTTCTACCTCTTACCTAGGAACAGTTATATAGGTGTATGATCTGCCTTTCAAGCTGTGACATGCCAGAGCTTCACCAAATGTTTTACTGCCACATAACATTCATTTTCTTCTCTGTCTCCTACAGCCTCATTTTTCTCACTGCCTGTCCTGTACATATCAATTTTTTCTTATAGTACAGTCTTCATTTCTAAAGCTAATTTCTGAGTTAGTGAGAACAGCTGAGGTTAAACTGTAGTAGCACGATAACTGCAGAATCTAATCTGTGATAACACAGGTTAATTTCTTGTTCACGGGAAGTATACATGTTACAAGAAAACTCTCCTCCATCAAGTCACTCGAGGAACCAGGCTATCTGTGGTCCATCTGTCTTTCCCCTGGCCATCTCAATCTGCAGCTCTCAAGACTGCCAAGTTAAGAGGAACTTACAACCACACTTAAATGCCTCAGACTTGAAGGGACACATGACAGTGCTCTCCTGGCAAGAGAGGCTGGGAAACCTTCGAATGCATTTAGGAAGAAGAGTCAGACTGAGTATTGTGGGGACTAGTCACTTCTAGCTTCCGGTACTTTTAATGTCAGATAAACATGGAAACATAGATAAGTCATAGTAATGTTATTTGATCACTTTGATGGAGAAATATTTGTCAAATACAATAATTGGGTCATATAATAAATGTAAATGGAAAGTAGGAAGTTGATCCATTTCTTCACTTTTGAAAACACCTATTGACTAATATGGTCTTCCCTGGTGGTTCAGTGGTAAAAAATCTGCCTGCCAATGCTGGTGACACGGATTTGATCCCTGGGTTGGGCAAATCCCCTGGAAAAGGAAATGGCAACCCACTCCAGTATTCTTTCCTGAGAAATCCCATGGACAGAGTAGCCTGATGGGCTACAGTCCACAGGGTTACAAGACTTGGACATGACTTAGTGAGTAAGCAACAACAACAGATTGACTAATATGCTATACAAGAAACATGTGTGTGTGAGTGCTAAGTCGCTTCCGTCATGTCTGACTCTTTGCAGCTCTATGGACTGTTGCCCACCAGGCTCCTCTGTCCATAGGATTCTCCAGGCAAGAATACTGAAGTGGGTTGCCAGGCCCTCCTCCAGAGAATCTTTGTAACCCAGGGATTGAACCAGCATCTATGCTGTCTCCTGCATCAACAGGCAGATTCTTTACCATTAGCACCACCTAAGAAGCCATACAAGAAAGATAGATGACAATACAATTAGCTCTTAATTAAAAAAAAAAAAAAAAGTCCCTCAAAACTAGTGATACCACATGGAAAACAAATGTTTGAAGAAAGCTAAAACACTAGCAGGAAACTAAGAAGTGGGACATGAAATACAAAGCAAAAGAGATGAGCAGATAGGAGAAAAGTGAGAGTAAAGCCACATAAAAACATCCAGTAAAGATTTAAAATGATCTAGAACATAAGGTATTATTTTTTAAAAAGATAAGTAAGGGGTCCACATAAGGCATTTCCTTACAACTTCAAAGCTTTATCATAGTTAGGCCATCAAGGTTGAACACAAATAGAAATATTCTAAGTGATTCTCAGAAAATAGATATTCCTTAACATCTAGGTCAAGAATGAGAGCTCTAAGCATTTTGATGAGAAAAATGATGACCCAGATAATAAATTATTCCATCCACCATTCATAATAAACAGGATAGTCTTAGCCCTTCTAAGTCAAAGGACACTATATTCATCATTCCAGCACCCCATGCACAGGGGGTCTGAGAGAAAGAGGGAGTAGAGATAGAAACCATCAGGGCTTGATCAAGCCAGAAAAAGACATGCAATAAACTATTTGCAAGAAATATTTCAAACAAGAATAAACACTCTTACTCCATAAATAGTTCATTCAAGTTAATTTAAAAAAAAATTAGCCCTCTAAAATATGACTAAGGAATCATAAACTCTTTCTATAAGTACCAGAAATTAAACATTGTAGCCTTTGATGGTCATACAGTCCTATCAAAACTACTTGTTCCTGCTGTTGTAGCAAGAAAAAAAAACATATTATAAGGAAATTAAGGAAATGAATGGGCCTGTTGTATCTCAATGAAACTTTATTAACAAAAATAAGTAGAGGTTGAATTGGCCTGTAGCCCACAGCTTGCCAACCTGTGCTCTAATAAGGAAAAAGGGCAAAGAATAGTAACAAAAATATTTAAATAAACTGGTCCCAAAAATAGTAAACCATATTCAACAATACTAGTCATCAAAGAAATGTAAAGGAAAACAATGAAATCCTATTTTTCCTTACAACATTATGGATTAAATACCATGATACATGGCTAGAAGGTGGAAGCGCATATCGACACAAATTTCACAGACTTTCTGAAGGTCAAATGCATATGCAAATATAGATAGAGAGACACACATACATTATACACACACACACACACATACATATATATATATAGACAGAGAGAGATGGGAGGATGGGGGAACCATAGAATTAGAATTAGCACTTTTTACTAAGGATGTGTGGTGATTGGTTTGAATTTTAAAACTCTAGTACAAAAGCTATCTATAGATGAATCCAGAATGAAACTACTTCCGAATAGCCATAATGATTTACTTATGTACTTATATCCACTTTCCTAGCCCCATTATTTACCTGGATGATAAAAAATGGTAAGAAGTGGGAAAAGTCATATAACCTCTCTATTGGTTACAGTATTTCTTAATGGCAACCTGAGGTCTCCTACTCAGTCTCCCTGTATCACATTCTTTCATCTCATGGATTGAACAACTTTCTAGAGAAACAATATTAAGAAATAGCCAGACACATACTTCTACCCTCTATGAGGGTAAGACGTCTACCCTCTATGAGGGATCCTAATATCCCTCTCTGTCTACGGGTCCAACAATCCCTGCCTGAAAATATTTCCCTAGCATGCTTGACGGAGAAGGCAGTGGCACCCCACTCCAGTACTCTTCCCTGGCAAATCCCATGGATGGAGAAGCCTGGTGGGCTGCAGTCCATGGGGTCTCTAAGAGTCAGACACGACTGAGCGACTTCACTTTCACTTTTCACTTTCATGCATTGGAGAAGAAAATGGCAACCCACTCCAGTGTTCTTGACTAGAGAATCCCAGGGACGGGGGAGCCTGGTGGGCTGCCATCTCTGGGGTTGCACAGAGTCGGACACGACTGAAGGACTTAGCAACAGCCGCAGCAGCAGCAGCATGTTTGAACTGTAAACATAATAATTACAAAGATCTTTGGGTGTTATATAAATGAAAACTTCACTAAAAGGAAAGTAAATAATCCTCACTGTCAAATGTCACAAACAAAAATTTGAAGTGAAACAGTCACCCATGATGCCAGAAATTAGAGATAAATACAGTAGGTATTGTGAGGTATATTATCCCCATTATATACATATATATGGATGTGTTTACCAAACCAGGATCTGCCAAACTATTTCACTTAAAACAATATAAATAATTTTAATGTACATGAGCTCATTCACTTTTAACCACATTGCATTTTACTGGGATATATGCACAACAATTATTTATGCAGCCTTGTGACAGACATTTAGATTGCAAAATTATTTTCACTGTCATACACTCTAACATGAACATTTTAGTCCACATATTTGAGTGAGCTTGCCCAGTTAGTCCCCTTAGGGAAAATTCCAAGAAATGCAATTTTTCATGTTGAAGAGTATTTAAATTTAACATTTTACATTATATTAATAAATTACCCTCTAGAAAAGTTGTAACAATTTACTCTCTCTCCCAGTGTCCAATATGAGCTTGTTTAAATAAATTATGGTATTTCCACAGACTACAATCCTGTGTTGAAAAAATTAATGACGTGGCAAACTACGCATAGGGCTATATCAAGTAAAACAAGGCACAGGATCAAGCAGATCACTGATATTTCACTACAGACATTCTATATGTGGAGGAATAGATACAAACATATATATGGCAGAAATTGTCACAACTGAGGGAGAGAACTAGAGTAAATCTCTAACATTTCTTTAAAACTCTCATATTTATTTGTTCAGTTTCCTAGAATTTCTGCTTATTTCATTTGCAATCTGAAAAGCAATATGCTAAGAAAATATTGTAAATCTCAAAGCTGAAAAAACAAGTCTTCACATATCCTGCAGGTCATCTAATGTTAGACATACACTTGCATAACAGCAAACTCCTAGTGAGTGCTCGGATCTGGAATGTTTAAACATACGGCACTGAAATGCTTTTGCCCAACAAAGAACTTGCTTTAACTCATGAAAATCTTCATGCCTCATAGCAAGAAGGATAAAACCTTTCTCTTCTCCACTGAGAAAACAAATAGAATGAACTGTGAGATCCCTGAAAACAGAAAACTATCTCTTCGAACGAGCTGTAAGTCCCTGGCTGCAGGCATTTTGGAAAGCATTTTGGAGCGGAACAAACCATTAATAAAGACTCAGTACTTACACTGACCTTTGAGCAATTCCAGATGTAGACATGGAGAATTTTCCACAAATAATAAAGAAGGGTCGGCTACAAGAAGTGACAGTCCCGAGCAGGCTCGCAGGAGGTTAGAATTACATGGGACACTGAAAAGAGACTCAGCAGAAATGAAACAACGCACAAAGAATGCACATCCTTGACCAAACATAACCAGAGATTTATTCTCTCATAAGAATTTTCACCAGCTCCTTAGTGCAGAGGAAATATAGACTATATTATATTTTCTGGATATGATTAGTTTCATCAGTCTTTATAATACACTTATTCTCCATGCTATGACTATGCTAACTTTTTATACAGAGTAACTCATTTAGTCCTCACTAAACCCAACCTGGTAGACTGTTATTCACATTTTACAATTAGAAAAATGAGGCCCAGAAATTTAGGGAACTCGGCCGAAATCATGCTTCTCGAACAGAGGTCAGCCAGCTTTTCCTTAAAGGACCGGAGAGTAAATACTGTGCTTGCCGGTCACAAGGTGTCGGTCACAGATACTCAACTCTGTTGCACAGAACAAAAACACACAGAGACAATATTTCAAGGAGTGAATGTGGCTATGTTATAGAAATGGGTGGTGGGTCCACTGGCTGTGGTTTACCTAGAATGTGGGAAAACAAGATTGAAACCCAAGTCTATGTATTTAATAACCAAACTGCTATACAATAATATAGCAATAATTGATATAAATGTGGATCTACGCCCATAGTATGGGTTCACTCATTTTCCAATATTCATTTGCCTCTCTGTACAGTGCTGCTCTCAAAAATCTGATCGGTTAGTAGGAATTGTCACTTACTGTGATTTTGTGAGTAGAAAGATTTGGATGCCCTGAGAGCATAAATAAGACACGTAGCACCTACTTTGTAGTTAAACATGGATTTAACAACATTATATTAGGAGAGATGTGCAGATCTGAAATATGGGCAGTACTCACCTTCTAAAATGGAAAAATAGGAGATGACTCTGGGTCCTTTATAAAATATGACGATATTTAGTTTAACAAATCTCTGTATTTTTTAATTTCAAACTTATTAGTGAATTTGTCTCATAAGTATAATGATATTGGGCAATATAGCTACATCCATTACAAGTTGTTCAAAACCCAAAATTGTGAAGAAAGGTATTTCAATCACATTTAGTTTTTCTTATGTTTATAATGTAGCAATGAAAATTAATTAACAGATTGAGTCAGTTGTTTGATTTTTTAGTAGTAGATCTTCACCAGAATTTAAGAGCCACATCCATGAATACAGAATGAGCAAAGATGATATAATATTCCTAAAATAATTGAGAAGTTACAAACTCTGGGAAAGAGAATGAAAAGTCAGAAAATTTATGCTTCAGTCTTAACATTACTATGGGCCAGTCATTTGACCTTCAACCAACTCTTTCTAAATCTGAATCTTCTTTGGAAAAATAGTAGTCATATCATCTGTTATCATTTGAGGGTCATTGTGAAATTTATATGAAACAAAATCCATAAAGTTATCTTATAAAACACTGTATTCATTAAGGCAGTCTTCTAAGACTTGCAAACTGTTTTTACAAAGAAAAAAATATTTATTTTATTTTTTCTTTATTTTACAGACCTGTCAATATCAATAACCTCAGATATGCAGATGACACCACCCTTACGGCAGAAAGCAAAGAATTAAAGAGACTCTTGATGAAAGTGAAAGAGAAGAGTGAATAAATAGGCTTCAGATTCAACATTCAGAAAACTAAGATCATGTCATCTGGTCCCATCACTTCATGGCAACTAGATGAGGAAACAATGGAAACAGTGACAGACTTTATTTTCTTGAGCTCCAAAATCACTGCAGATGGTGACTGCAGCTGTGAAATTAAAACATGCTTGCTCATTGGAAGAAAAACAATGACCAACTTAGACAGCATATTATAAAGCAGAGACATTACTTTGTCAGCAAAGGTCTATCTAGTCAAAGGTATGGTTTTTCTAGTGGTCATGTATGGATGTGAGAGTTGAACCATAAATAAAACTGAGCAGTGAAGAATTGATGCTTTTGAACTCTGGTGTTGGAGAAGGCTCTTGACAGTCCTTTTGACTGCAAGGAGATCAAGCTAGTCCATCCTAAAGGAAATCAGTCCGAATATTCATTGGAAGGACTGATGCTGAAGCTGAAACTCCAATACATTGCACACCAGATGCAAAGAACTGACTCATTTGAAAAGACCCTGATGCCGGTAAAGAAGAGAAGGGGATGGCAGAGGATGAGATCATTGGATGGCATCACCAACTCAATGGACATGAGTCTGAGTAAGCTCCGGGAGTTGGTGATGGACAAGGAAGCCTGCAGGGCTGCAGTTCATGGGGTCACTAAGAGTCAGACACGACTGAGCAACTGAACTGAACTGAATCCCTTTCACCAGAAACAGAAAGTAGAGACCCAGAGTTCAGAAATTTTGCCAGTCCATCATTGTGAGAAAAAAGAGTAAACCCATAATCCTATTACCATTTTATTTTTTAAGATCTTTAAATTTTTTTTCCTTACCATTAGTAATCACTAACATTTCTAACTGTTCAGTTCAGTTCAGTCACTCAGTCGAGTCCGACTCTTTGAGACCCCATGAATTGCAGCATGCCAGGCCTCCCTGTCCATCACCAACTCCCAGAGTTCACTCAAACTCATGTCCATCGAGTCGGTGATGCCATCCAGCCATCTCATCCTCTGTCGTCCCCTTCTCCTGCCCCCAATCCCTCCAGCATCAGAGTCTTTTCCAATGAGTCAACTCTTTGCATGAGGTGGTCAAAGTATTGGAGTTTCAGCTTCAGCATCAGTCCTTCCAATGAACACTCAGGACTGATCTCCTTTAGGATGGACTGGTTGGATCTCCTTGCAGTCCAAGGGACTCTCAAGACTCTTCTCCAACACCACAGTTCAAAAGCATCAATTCTTCAACGCTCAGCTTTCTTTACAGTCCAACTCTCACATCCATACATGACCACTGGAAAAACCATAGCCTTGACTAGAAGGACCTTTCTTGGCAAAGTAATATCTTTGCTTTTCAATATGCTATCTAGGTTGGTCATAACTTTTCTTCCAAGGAGTAAGCGTCTTTTAATTTCATGGCTGCAGTCACCATCTGCAGTGATTTTGGAGCCCCCAAAAATAAAGTCTGACACTGTTTCCACTGTTTCCACTGTTTCCCCGTCTATCTGCCATGAATGATTGGACCAGATGCCATGATCTTCGTTTTCTGAATGTTGAGCTTTAAGCCAACTTTTCACTCTCCTCTTCACTTTCTGCCATAAGGGTGGTGTTATCTGCATATCTGAGGCTATTGATATTTCTCCAGGCAATCTTGATTCCAGCTTGTGTTTCTCCCAACCCAGCATTTCTCAGGATGTACTCTGCGTATAAGTTAAATAAGCAGGGTGACAATATACAGCCTTGACGTACTCCTTTTCCTATTTAGAACCAGTTTGTTGTTCCATGTCCAGCTCTAACTGTTGCTTCCTGACCTGCATATAGGTTTCTCAAGAGGTTTAAATATACTCCTAAAGATTTCCTTTAGAATTCTCAGTGACTAAAAGAACTAAACAATGATATTTATAGAACACAAGTTAGTTTAATAGGCAGTTTATACAAATCAGATGACTAAAATTTTGACTAAATTTCTAAGAAATAGCATAAGAATATTGTAATATTGCATTATTTTTCACAATAGATTGTGTTATTTTTCACAAATATTTGTAATCCATCACTTGGGAAGAATTATACTCTCCTACTTCACTGGTATTAGCCTTGGTCATATGAATTCTGTAAAGTGAAATTTACAACTTGATATTTTAATGGCCTTATATAGTTTACCAGGTTCCTGAAAATTGGAAATGTAAAAGCCACCAAAACTTTACCAGTTTCTTTTTTCTATTGTGCTATAAGACCAGAATATTCGAGATATTGGGCTGCTCCATCAGCCTGGGGTCCAGATGAAGACAACATAAAACACCACTGAAACCAACCCACAAGACCACACAGAAAGAGTGAGAAGTATTATTTTGTTCCTGTTAGTCACTGATGTTTTAAGTCACTTGCTACAACAGGATTACCTAGGCTATCATAAATGACTAATTACAAGAATGCGCAAGCCCAGTTATTCTACATATGCTGACAATTAGAATAATTAACATAAAGGTGGAGGCGGCATAAAATCTAATCTATTCAGAAAGACACAAGCATTCCAGTGCTTCCTCTCGTCAACATAGCTACAACTGGATATAAAAACCAAGCTTTGCACTAAATCACAAAGATGTTGTGCAGGATCCAGAATCCAAAAGGATTTTTTAAAGTTACTTTTAGGATAGGAAAACATAAAACCAGAGGATCACACTCAGAAACAACGTTGGCCATCATTTAGGGATTATCTATAACTCTAGGAAGTAAAGCTCTCATCATCTTTTTCTACAATCACTTTTTTCTGTTTCTATTTTTAACCAAGAAACTTCAAAATTATTTTCAAAGAGAAAAGAAATGATCTTCAAAATGCAATGGTAAAATTCAATAGATTTTCTAAATCCAAAGATTGGTAATAAATATAACATTTTCATATCTAGAAGCTATCCTAATATTACATAGGTCATATCAGGATTTCTGTTTTTAATTAACAGATAAATTGTGTCATTAGTGTTTTTAAGCATAAAGTCTCTAATATGTGGCTTAACACATAAAACATATGATTTCAGGGATAACATTAGATAGGCCTTGCAATTTCAGGAAATTATCAACACAGTATCAGGGATACCCTGCCCTCTACTGTCAGTATTATGTATAATTTTGTATGTTAAACTAAATTAGTTAAACGATTACATTTAAAATCCTAGTTTTTTCCCCTTTACATATTGGTGTTTAAATAGTGGGTTTCTATTTTATTAGCTGCTTTCTTAGAAAATTTAACAAGTTTCACTTAAAAAAATAATGTTCATCAGTCTTCTTATGCTACTCCTGAATAAAGGAACTCAGAATGCCTTAATGCTAGTTATCTCCCAACTTAAATTTTCTTATTTTTCTGTACAAATTTCTCTTAGTTTTTATCTTATAAATTATAAAATGATGTGATTATTTAAATTTGCTTAGAGTTATGCAGATATTTTCTATTTTATTTGCTCACCATTCCTTCATACGTCTAAGACCTTCCTTTGAAATCAGTTTATCTGTAGAGCAGGTCTGCTGGTATGAAAATCTCTCCATCTGTGTCTATAAATATCATCAGTTTGTCCTTCTTTAAAGTTTCGGTGGTATACAATTCTAGATTCACAATTATCTTCATCACTATTTGAAGATAAGATTCTCCTGTCTTCTACCATTGTTGTTAATAGATGTTGTTAATGCCATCCAGCTCTGTACTTCACTGGGCTCTGGTTCTCTCTGGTCCCACTTAGTTTTCCAACGCGTGCTTAGTCACTCCAGTCATGTCCGATAAATGGTCCCAATAGCAAATTCACAGTCTAGTCAGGCTCTTGTCAATGCCATTTGTGGAATTTTCCAGAGTTTGTTGAGAAATCTCACATTGTTGTTGGCTTCTTACTCTATCTATACCATAGGTTCCTCAGTTTCATTTGGTTTCCCTGTGTATCTGTCATTTTTATGGTTTTCAGAATTTTCTTACCATGTGACCTCTAAAAGTTAGCTTAAAATATATATAGATGTAGTATATATGATTTACTCATCTTCATTTATGTTAGTGAGGAGAAAACGTAGTAACGCATCACCATGAAGTATTTCACGTCATCCTGGTATTCTGGATGTGTCTGATGGTGTTCTTTATAGTAATATTCAAATTATTTGAATTACATACTTTGATTTGTCAAAAAAAATGGAGTGCTCTACAATATATTATGTTTAGTAGCAAATCACATGCATATTCTCCTATCAATCCTAACATTAAATAGTATGTGAAAGTCACTTAGTTGTGTCTGACTCTTGGCAACCCCATGGACTATAGCCTGCCAGGCTTCTCTGTCCATGGAATGCTTCAGGCCAGAATACCACAGTGAGTAGCTGTTCCCTTCTCCAGGAGGTCTTTCCAACCCAGGGATCAAACTCAGGTCTCCTACATTGTAGGCAGATTCTTTACCATCTGAGCCACCAGGGAAGTATGGCTTTAATATAAAAACATCAAATAGTAGTGAAATATATTTTTTAGAGAAATAAATTTAAACAAAGCATATTGGAAAGATCTTACATGTATTTTGGAATGTATGTCCCACCTGATATTATAAAGGGTCTTAGAAGCTTTAACATTGGCAGGTTTGCAGTCGGAGAGCTAGCCCTGTTCTTTGAACACAATAGATATTTTCAGAGTCTTTTAGATAATTCAAGAAATAAGTCTTAGAAAATACAAAAAAAGTTATTTTTTAAATCACTAAATATGGTACTACTCAAATAACATTATGCCGCAAAGAATATGCAAATAAAATGGGTGCAATTTTACCACTACGTAGAGTACCCCCCATTAATTCAACAAAATTTGTTTTCTAATCGTAAAGTACTTGGTGCTACTGCTGCTGCTGCTAAGTCGCTTCAGTCGTGTCCAACTCTGTACGACTCCATAGACAGCAGCCCACCAGGCTCCCCCGTCCCTGGGATTCTCCAGGCAAGAACACTGGAGTGGGTTGCCATTTCCTTCTCCAACGCATGAAAGTGAAAAGTGAAAGTGAAGTCGCTCAGTCGTGTCTGACTCTTAGTGACCCTATATTAGGTGCAAATGATAGAGCAGTGAAAAGATAGACCTGGTCTGAGATCATAGACTAAAAACCTCTTGTGTGTTCATCTATGCTGTTGCTTCAGTCATGTCTGACTCTTTGTTACCCCATGGACTATAAACCACCAGGTTCCTCAGTCTATGGGATTTTCCAGGCAAGAAGATTGTGGTGGGTTGCCATGCCCTCCTCCAAGGGATCTTCCCAACCCAAGGATCAAACCTGCATCTCTTATGCATTGGCAAGCAGGTTCTTTACCACTAGCACCATGTGGGAAGCCCAAAAAGCCTCTTATCAGAAACTAATAATGAAAAACCCAACACAGTGAAGTAGGATGAAAGCCACACTAGGAAGAAAAACAGAGCACACTAAATGAGAACACAGCTTCAGAAACATTTTGAAAAGATTCATGTTCTTATGATTTGGCTTGAGATTATATATCGAAAAGCCTGGATAAACACCTTTGCTACTATTTTTGCCCTGACAGTTGCACCATAACTCTTTTATTCTCCCTGCGTTATTTGAAATCCAAGATGGCCACTAAAAACAGTTCATAAAAAATGAAAACTTATTAAAAACATTAGTGATGATTTACAAACAAAGCTTGGTAAAGATAGTTGCAAGTCAATGCAGTTTTGAAAGGGCACCTCCTGTGATGGATGAGTTTACTCAAAGTGCAGATTATTGGAGATTTGGTGAATCGTACAAATATATCTGGGTTCTCTGAAATCAAAATAGAGTAAGAGGAAAACAACAAAAAATAGAGAGGAGATGATATATGAACCAAACATATTTTTAAAGGTATACTGTACCGGTTTAAAATTAGATTTGGTATAACATGATCCTGTACAAATTTAAGGAGCATCACATGATAGAAGGTTATAATGACTGGAGACTCATTGAAATAGAGGTTCTATTTTAAGTACAACTACACAATAAGCATCATCTTAAAATGAAGTAAAATGACACATTTTCTTCTTCTTTGTAGGCTCTTAACACAAGGAGGTTACGATAACAAGGGGTTGTACATATAAATACTCTATGAGGTATATAGTTGGAGTGATGTGTCTAGGAGTTCAGCAAGTCAGAGTAAAAATACAGCTCCCCTTCCTGGCATGTAAGATTTACTTAATTGTATATAATTGGAACATTTAGATGAATTATATAGAAAAACACATTTGTATAAAAGTGTGTGACTGGATATATGATTACATGATTCACTTGTGTTTGTGGTTGTTCATATTTGATTGTAGCCTAATGTTGGAGTTACTTGATCACAGCCTATTTGGGTATATTTCAAGACACCTGAAACAATTGTTACTAGAAGGAACCCTCAATCAGACACAGAAGGCCTGGCTTTGATGATACCTGAGTCCATGCCTATGGGCGAGGCTTTGACTTTCTGAGTTTTTAATAAGTGTCCAAATTCCTAAAATGGGATGTCTGAGGCTCTTCATATCCTCACATTCTGTATTTCTGTGTGGTTCCTGTTGATGTTTATTGAGTCTCAGGGCCCCAGGAAGTGACTTCCCTGGTGGTGGGGTGGATAGGAATAGGCCTGACAATGCAGGGGGAAAGTGAAAGTGAAAGTCATTCAGTTGTGTCTGACTCTTTGTGACTGTATAATCCATGGAATTCTCCAGGCCAGAATACTGGAGTGGGTAGCCTTTCACTTCTCCAAGGGATCTTCCCAACCCAGGAATCGAACCCAGGTCTCCCGCATTGCAGACGGATACTTTACCAGCTGAGCCACAAGGGAAGCCCCCAGTGCAGGGGATATGGGTTCAATCCCTGTCCGGGAAGACTCCACATGCCACGGATCAACTCAGTTCATGTGCCACAACTGAGCCCACACTCTAGAGCCCGTGAACCAAAGTCTGAGTGCTGCAATTGCTGAAGCCCGTGTGCCTAGAGTCTGTGCACCACAGTAAGAAAAGCCGCAATGATGAGAAGTCCTCACACTGCAATGAAGAGTGGCCCCTACTTGTCACAACTAGAGAAAGACCAGACAGCAATAAAGACCCAGTGCAACCAAATAAATCAAAAAATTTTCAAAGAGCACATTAAGTCCACCTTTCCAAGAAAAAAAATTTTGAGTACCCTGTGTAATAATGGATCATGTTTATTCATTGCCAGCACATGTTCAAGGAATGTATAAGGTTGGTTGGTAGCAGTTGGGAAGGGTGGACTGGGGCCAATGAAGAATGCACATATATAAATATCTACCCTCAAATTGTCTTGTGTTATTTAGTTCTCTAATGTTAAGTAATGGAGAAGGCAATGGCAACCCACTCCAGTACTCTTGCCTGGAAAATCCCATAGACAGAGGAGCATGGTAGGCTGCAGTCCATGGGGCTGCTGGGAGTTGGACAGGACTAAGCGACTTCACTTTCACTTTTCACTTTCATGCATTGGAGAAAGAAATGGCAACCCACTCCAGTGTTCTTGCCTGGGGAATCCCAGGGACAAGGGAACCTGGTGGGCTGCCATCTATGGGGTCGCACAGAGTTGGACACGACTGAAGCGACTTAGCAGCAGCAGCAGCAATGTTAAATAAAATGAACATTATTTCATCCCAGACTGTAAATATTATATTGTAGGAATTGTATCATACACTTAATTCTGCTACTCAAACAGCTATTTCTCAGTAACATCTTGATTAATATCTAAGTCAACTTTTAAAACAATCAAGTCATTGTTTGGGACATAGGGTTTTTACTTGCTTTATGTCAGATTGCTGCTGCTGCTAAGTCGCTTCAGTCGTGTCCGACTCTGTACGACCCCATAGACGGCAGCCCACCAGGCTCCGCTGTCCCTGGGATTCTCCAGGCAAGAACACTGGAGTGGGTTGCCATTTCCTTCTCCAATGCATGAAAGTGAAAAGTGAAAGTGAAGTCACTCAGTCGTGTCCAACTCTCAGCGACCCCATGGACAAAACTCTGAAATAAATTTCTTAAATATAAAAAAGGAGTTAAATAACAGTTCTCACTTTTATTCCCATAGCAATTACTGGAAAAGAAAGGTAAAGAGAAAGAAAGAGTGAAACATTTATTTCAAAATAAAAGTGAGCACAGTCTTGTTTTATTAATATGAAACCTCACTCAACATTTTCATGTTAAACATTTATTTTTAGCAAGTTGGTACATGAATTATTGGTTAGGGAAATTTTTCATAAGGAAAAATGGCTTTTAAAATAAACTTTGTCTGTAAGAATATATGAATAAGGACTTGGAAGGCACCTCCCACAGGAGAAAGCTGCCCAGGCTTTTAGGTATGAATATTAAAAAAAAAAAATTCTCTCCTCATTTCACCTCTTCTCTGAGGGCCAGATTGTTCTGTAAACTGAACCTATTCCAACCTGAATATACTTAATATGAATGAACATTATAGCAAAAACTAACAAGGCCAAATTCTGCTACCACAAAAATTTTAAAACAAATAATCACCATAAGGAAAATAGTCATAAACCCTGGCTTATAGCCCATGCATGGTTGAGTTTTTTAAATATGTTATTCAAAATTATTCCACACAATTTTATCAAGTCCTTAACACCCATTACTTAGTGCCTTTTAACTTTTTACTGTGACTTCCAGTACAAAATATATTTTATGTCATGGACAAGTATATGTATGTATCTTTCTTTTTATATCTTAATATATATGTGCCTGCATGAGTGCTCAATTGTGTCCGACTCTTTGTGACCTCGTGGACTGTAGCCCATAAGATTCCTCTCTGCACAGTATTTTCCAAAGATACTGGAATGAGTTGCCATTTCTTCCTTCAGGGGAACTTCCCAACCCAGGGATCGAACTTACATCTTTCATGACTCCTGCATTGACAGGCAGATGCAAGACTGAGCCACCTAGGAAGCCCAGTATATATATATATACATACATATATATATACACACACACACATATGTTAAACTGTTTGAATCATGAAAACAACTGGAAAATTCCTACAGAGATGGGAATACCAGACCGCCTTACCTGCCTTCTGAGAAACCTGTGTGCAGGTCAAGAAGCAACAGTTAGAATGGGGCATGGAATAACGGAGTGGTTCAAAATTAGGAAAGTAGCATATCAAGGCTATATATTGTCACCCTGCTTAAACATCGGGCTGGATAAATCACAAGCTGGAACTAAAATTGCAGGGAGAAATACCAACAACCTCAGAAACGCAAATAAGACTGTTCTAATGGCAGAAAGTGAAAAGGAACTAAAGAACCTCTTGATAAGAGTGAAAGAGGAGAGTGAAATGTCTGCATTAAAATTCACCATTGAAACAACTAAGATCATGGCCTCTGGTCCCATCACTTCATGGCAAATAGATGGAGGAAAAAGTGGAAACAGTGACAGATTTTATTTTCTTGGGCTCCCAAGTCACTATGCATGGTAACTGTAGTCACAAAATTAAAAGACACTTGCTCCTTGGAAGAAAAGTTATGACAAACCCAGGCAGCATATTAAAAAGCAAAGACATCATTTGCTGACAAAGGGCCATATAGTCAAAGCTATGTTTTTTCCAGTAGTCACGTATGGATGTGAGAGCTATACCATAAAGAAGGGGGAGTGCCAAAGAATTCATACTTTCGAATTGCGGTGCTAAAGAAGACTCTTGAGAGTCTCTTGGACAGAAAGGAGATCAAACTAGTCAATTCTAAAGGAAGTCAACCCTAAATATTCTTTAGAAGGACTGATACTGAAGCTAAAGCTCCAATATGTTGGCCACCTGATGCTACTCATTGGGAAAGACTCTGATTCTGGGAAAGATTGAAGGCAGGAAGAGAAAGAGGCAACAGAGGATGAGATGGTTGGATGGCATCACTAACTCAGCTGACATGAGTTTATGCAGGCTCCAAGAGATAGTGAAGAACGAGGAAGTCTGGCATGCTGCAGTACATAGGTTTGCAGAGTCAGACGCAATTTAGTGACTGAACAACAACATGTTATACATAGCTTTAATTATATATATATATATATACACATAAACTTTATATTTTTATATATTTATATGAAATTAAAAAATGGAAAAAAGTTTTATAAGATAGTGCCTAACATTCTATATGCTATACAGTCTGGTATTTTATATTTTCCTCTATTTCCTTTTTTTTATTTTTATTTTTACTTTATTTTGCTTTACAATACTGTATTGTTTTTGCCATACATTGACATGAATCAGCCATGGGTGTATATGAGTTTCCAATCCTGAACCCCCCTCCCACCTTCCACCCCATATCATCTCTCTGGATCATCCCCGTGCACCAGCCCCAAGCATCCTGTATCCTGTATCGAACATAGACTGGCGATTCATTTCTTACCTGATAGTATACATGTTTCAATGCCATTCTCCCAAATCATTCCTTTTTTAAAAAGGTGTTTGAGTCCTAGCTAACTGATTATACAACTCGGTACTATATCATGAACCAATGCACAATAGAAAAAATAGGGACAAAATATTCTTTTCAATAAAATGGAGAAAGCACAAAAGAAAGACAAAAAGTAAATGAGGGTAGAGACAAGAAAAAGAAAAGGATGAATGAACATAGTAGAGAAAAGGAGTCACAGCTCTTTGGAAATCATATAACCATCATTTTATCAACTAGAAAAAAATGAAAAATTACAGAAAGTTGTTAGGTTTGAAAACTTCAAATAATCATGAATATTTTCCTCTCAGACATATGAAAACTAACAACTTGGCAAATTAACTGTGATGTTCATTAAATACATGAACTATGTCCAAACTACAAACTAGATAAAAACTAAAGTGTGTGTTGCGTGTTAAGTCACTTCATTGGTGTCTAACTCTTAGTGACCTCATGGACTGTAGCCCGACAGGCTCCTCTGTCCATGTGATTCTCCAGGAAAGAATACTGGCGTGGGTCTCCACACCCTTCTCCGGGGGATCTTTCCCACGCAGGGACTGAACCCATGTCTCTTACGTCTCCTGCATTGGCAGGCAGGTTCTTTACCATTAGTGCTACCTGGGAAGCCCAAAGCCCAAGGTACCCTTGCAACTTTTTAAGTTGTGGCATATTAATTTTTGTGTAACATATTTATGATTCACAAATCTTGAAATAAAAATAACTATCCATTTCAAATAATATCCATTTCATTCAAAGCCTTTGATAGCAAAGGCTTTCTTAACAAATTTCTACATCCTCAGCTTATGCCTAACTCATAAGAATAGCCAACAACTGTGCAAACAGCGCAGACTTTAGAGAGTTCGAAGAGCAAGTTTTATGTTTCAGTCTAGGTTTCATGATTCTATACAAAAGGGTAAATGACAAAACATGGTAGAAACACTTTGCATACCAGATCGCCAATCCAATGTATGTAATCCTCATCCAATTAGAGTACCATTACATTGTCAGAGTTGTTTAGAATTAGGAGAAATTTTTTCATAGGAGAGCCATTTATAACATGAGTTTCTCCTTTTTTCCCCAGCCAATCTGAGCTATCCATTTAATTTTCCCATTGCAAAATAGTCTGTCCAGAAGATTCAGAAATTATGTCTTTTTATCTGTAAGAATTCAGAAAATATCATCTTAAAATCTATCATAATAAAAATAAATGCTTATTATTAGATTGTCTTTGAAGTTAAATCAGAAAATGCCGTTGCAGATATTTCAGAGAAGTGATTTTGTCTTTCTTCTATCAGGCTGAGGTTTAGTTTAAAAATTCCATGCCCTAGTGAATTTTATTACCTTCATTAGTAATTATTTCTAGTTGCTTTACTTCTGTAGTTCTCAGGACTAGTTTCAGATCTGAATTCCCCAGGGAACTTTTGAAACTATGGGATAGATTAGAAAGCCCTATTTCTCTGCCTTGGGTGGGGGCTTGGGCATTGATTGTTTTTATGTCCCCAAGTGATTCTATAGGGCAGAAAAGATTGAGAACCACTCCTTTAGTTTGTCCCACTAATCAAAAAGCAGCTAAGAGACTCAGAATTCAGTCAAGAGATTCTAAATTGATTCAGTCAAGTGACATAAAAATTACATCCTTACATTCCAGTGGGGGGAAAAAGTTATGACTGTATCAAAGATATTCTAAGAGTAATTATCCCAATTTCTGCATCAGTAATTTTTCCTTCTGCGTATTCAGAGCATATAAACCATTATTTATTCCATCTTAAAACATTTAAAAATAAAACCTGCTCCTAATTGCACAACCCTTCCTCACCACCACTTCATTTTTCCTGATTTTCTTGACAGCAGAACTCCTCAAGAAAGGATTTATACTGGTTATTTCCAAGTTCTCTTCTCATTCTCTCTGGAACTTACTCCATTTGGCCTCTCCCCACTACTAACACTTCATTTAAACTGTTTGTTGCAAAGGCACTGATAATTTGTATAATCCAAAACCAAGTGGTCATTCCAGAGGCTTCCTTTTATTGGATCCTTCAGCAGGCTTTGGCTGCAGTTGGCAGTAGTTTGATGACTTCTCCCTTCATTGCACACTAATTCACTCACTTCTAGGAATTAGCTTTCCCAGTGGCTATACCTTCTCAGTCTCTTTAGCTGGCTTTTCTGTTCCAACCACACTCCAGCTGCTGTTCTGCTCAGTGCTCAACCAGAAAACCTCTTCTCTTTTCTCTGCTCATTCCCTTTCTGGTACTCAATCAGTCTTGGAGCTTTAAATATCATCTAGATTTTGAGAACCAGCAACTTAAAATCTCCAACACGTCTCTCCATCTCAGTGTCCTTATACTCAATTCTGCCTACTCGACATCTCAATTAAGTTTCTATTAGTCATTTCAAACCTGATGTGTTTGAAAGCAAACTCATATTATTATCCCAGACTTTCTTTGTATAGTCTTCCCCATCTCATCTCCAGCACCTTTCTAGCTTTCAGGCCCCAAACTTGGGAATTATCTAGCACTACTCATACTATTATATCCTATGGTCACTCTTTCAGTAAGCCCCATCGATGCTACTTTTACAAATAAACCCAGAGCTCAACCACATCACACCACCTCTACTACTTCCCCTCTCGTCTTAATTACATCATTTTTCACCTGAGTCAGGACAGCAACTTATAAATGAATCTCTTTTCTTCTTTTACTCTTCATGTCCACACAGAAGCCAGAGGAAGGATTTTAAAAATCCACATCATATTATGTGTTTCCATCACTCAAAACCATTTCATTTTATTCGAAGTAGAATGGAAAGGGTTTACCATTTTTTACAAGATGCTATGTGATTTAACTTTCTATTTTCTGTCTAAACACATTTCTTAAGTTTTCCCATTACATGTACTGCTCCAGCCACACTGACTTCTGTGCTGTTCTTAGAAGCTACAGATAAGCTGTCACATCATGGCCTGTATATTGTGCTCTTCCATTGCTAGGAATGGTTTTGCACCTCTCCCTCTAATACACCAGGATGTTTTCTCTCTCAGTTCCTTTAGGTCTTTCTTGCTCAGTGGTCTTAACCTGGCTGGGTTATTTAAAATTAGAATACCTCTCATAGTCTCTGTAACTCTTTCTTGTGCAGCTGACCCATAACAGTTATCTGCTTATCACCATCTGATATGTGTGTGTGTGTGTGTGTGTGTGCTCAGTCATGTCTGACTCTTGGTGAGCCCATGGACTGTAGCACACCAGGCTTCTCTGTCCGTAGGATTTCCCATGCAAGAATACTAGAGCGGGTTGCCATTTCCTTCTCCAGGGGATCTTGCTGCAGAGATGAAACCCACATGTCCTGCATTGGCAGACAGAGTCGTTACTTCTGAGCCACTTGGGAAGCCCACCATTTGTTACACTGTAGGTTTAATTGTGACTCTTACTCCCATTAGAACGAAAACACTATGAAGGAAGACATTTTTGGTTTTGTTTCATTTTTTTGGTTTTTCTTCAGGTTTTCATGATTATTTTCAACTTCAGTATAATTGACAAATTGGAAGATATTTAAAATGTGCACTTGATGATTATATATATGAATATATTTTGAAAGGATTCCCTCCGTCAAGTTAATTCATACATCCTTTACCTCACTATTTAGCTTTTTAGTTGTTGTTGATGAGAACATTTAATTTCTATGTCTTAGCAAATTTCAGTTATACAATACCATGTGATCAGCTTGCCAACTACAAACTAGCCCTTGCCATCTAGGTCTATAAGGATCAAATCACATGCTGCTGGAGCTGCTAACTTTCAATACCCCTTGAAAGGAGTTCAGAGCAGAAAGCAGAAATGAGGTACTCTGTTCCCTGGGAAAAACTGGCAAGACATGTCTTCAGATAGTTAGATATTTTCAGGAGAAGATTTCATGAGCCCCATTCTTGCATCTCTGCATATCTAAAAAAGCACTAAAATCCTGCATGGTGAAGTCCACTCCTTGTGATGAGTGGAAAGCTTCTGCAAAAAAATATGTGCTTGATTGCATATATTCCCCCTTCATCAAACTCACATATATACTGAACTTCCTCCTGTCTCTTTGGAGTAGTTTCTCAAAGCTGAGAGGTTACCTCTTGGTCTATGGTTCTCATTTTGCCCCAAATAAAACTTAACTTGTAACTCACGCTGCGCATTTTGTTTTAGTTGACAAACTATAGTCACCATATCATACATTAGAACCTCAGAACTTATTCATCTCATAACTGAAACTTTGTGCCCTTTTACCCACTTTATCCTATTTCTCTCACCCCCAGCCCCTGGCAACCACCTTTCTACTCTTTGTCTATGAGTTCATCTTTTTTTTTAAGATTCCACGTATAAAATTTGTCTATCTTCAAAGATCCGTCTCATAGTTTCATTGATCTTTATGTTATCATCTTCATCTCTATTATTTCCACTTTGATCTTTGTATTGCCTTCTATTACTAAGTTTAGGTTTTTTCTAGTTCCTTGAAGTGTAAAGTTAAGCCATTTGTTTAAGACCTTTCTTTGCCCTTTATGAAGGCATTTATCATTATAAATTGCCCTCTTAAAACTGCTTTTGCTATATCCCATAAGTTTTGATGTGTTCGGTGTGTTTCCATTTCATTTGTCTTAAAACATGTTTTGACTTCTCTTCTTAGCTGTTCAGGAGCATGTTGTTTAGCCTCCATATATTTGTGAATTTTCCAGCTTTCTTCCTGTATTGATTTACAGTTTCATACCATTGTGGTCAAAAAAGATACTTGATGTGATTTCAACCTTCATAAATTTATTGACTTATTTTGTGCCTAACAATATGATCTTTCTGGAAGGATATTCCATGTGCTTTTGAGAAAAACGTATATTCTGCTGCTATTGGACTGAATGTTCTATAAATGTCTGTTAAGTCTATGTGGTCTAACATGTAGTTTAAGTCTAATGTTTCTTTATTGACTTTCTGTCTGGATGATCTATCCATTGTTAAAAGTGTGATTTTTGAAATCCCCTATTGTTGTACTGCTATCTATTTCTCCCTTCAAGTCTGTTAATATTTGCTGTATATATTCAGGTGCTCCTCAGTTGGGTACATAAATATTTACTGTTATATCCTCTTATGAACTGACCACTTTATCATTATACAATAACCTTCTTTGTCTCTTGTTACAGTCTTTGGGTTAAAGCCTGTTTTGTCTGACACAATTATAGCTACTCCTGCTTTCTTTTGGTTACTATTTTCATGGAATATCTTTTTTCAAATCTTCAAATCTTCAGTCTATGAGTGTTCTTAAAGCTGAAGCAAGTCTCTCATGGGACCTTGCCAGGGGCAAGTTTATGGAGAAAATGTGCCTTGGCCTCTCCTACTCATTCTGATATAGGCATATTCTCATTTACTTGATATGCAGAAATCACTTAGCTAGTTTCTGGATGTTTCTCACAGTTGGTTGCTCCATGTGTAGCTGTACAGTTGGTGTGTCCCTGAGAGGAGGGACATTCAGGAGCCTCTATATCACCTCCTTAATTCAATCAGTTTGTTTTTGTTTTCTTGACAGTGTCAATCCCATTGACTAGAAGTATACTAGGCATATAGTTGATATTCACTATTTATTTGTTGAATAAAGTCAATAATGTTTCAACTTTGTCCTGGATACTTTAAAATTTATCCTAATCTAGATCATGTGCCTGCTAAATCATTTCAGTCGTGTCCTGCTCTTTGCAACCCTGTGGACTGTAGCATAGCCAAGCTCCTCTGTCCATGGGATTCTCCAGGGAAAATTACTGGAGTGAGTTGCCAGTGAGTTCTCCAGGGGATCTTCCCAACCCACAGATAGGACCTGTGTCTCTCATATCTCCTGCATTGGCAGGTGGGCTCTTTATCACTAGCGCCACCTGGGAAGCAGTAATCTAGATTAGGTAATCTAAATGACCTTCCAATCCTACAGTTCTGTGATTCTAACTCAAACCTCATCTTAGTCTGCTTGATGTCTCCTTTCCTAATTCACTCAAACCAAATTAGTTCATTGCCCCCCTTGCCTTTATAGTGCTCTATTCTTGCTCTATAATCTCAGCATTTATCATAATATTTTCCCCAAAATTTAACCCAGAGTTAATTAAGGGCAAGGTATGTTTTTATCTGCTTCTTCATATCCTTGTTATAACTTACCATGCAATCCAACACTCATAGTGTTAGGCTTTCAATAAATATTAATTGATTTAATGAATGGGATGTGCAAAATAATGCTTTAAGGGGTGGGGATCTGAGAATATTTTAGAGGGGGAAATATTTTTCTTTTTAAACATTTAGCTGAAGGTCAAAAACTAGAGGAGAATCTCTCTAGTGGATCACTGAGGAACTTTATAAGATTTTCTCTTTTTCCTAGTCTTGAAGCTCAAGCTCTCAAGCAGCAGGTTTTCTGTTTTTGTTTTTTATTTCCTATGATGTTTTCTTTTGGGGGAATTCAAAAGTTATTAGTCGCCTGGAAAGTAAATCTCATTTAAAAGGACAGAAGCCTACCTAAATCCGCCAAGGTAGGTGAGAAGCAATCTTGAGGTTTTCAGAAATAGATATTACCTGAAATCTCCATTTCTATATTTTATCACAATTTTTAAAAAATGAGGAAATATCTATCATTGAACATCATTTTAACTGCATTCTCTAAATCACAATATTTAAATAAAGTAAAGAGAAAGAAATAACATTGTAAAATAAGAAATTTTATTTAATCACATGTCTAATCTAAAGGAAAAGTCAAGGAATTGTATGTATTTATTTTAATTATACATCTACAATATGAATTTATATTTACTCATTATTGTAATAAAAAAGGTCATCATTCTGTTATGTTACCATATAATATATATATTATATTTGACTCTATCATCACTCCTTCCCTATAATTTATTTGCTACACAAACAGAATACATTTATTTGTGGTATGAATTTTCTGCTCTTTGAAAATGAAAATGGATCTCAACTTCACTGAAGTAAAACTCAGAGTTCCCTTTGGTTTATATTTTGTTTTTAACTTTCCATAACCAAAGCACTGCCTCTAAGTGTATACCCTAGATACATTCAAAAGTTAAAAAAATAATAATAATTATAGCACAGTTACCAGCAAAGAGCTACAGTCCATGGGTTTGCAAAGAGTCAGATACGAGGTAGTGACTGAATAACAACAACCAGCAAAGCCCATTAACAATTCCTGGGGATAAAAATAGAATTTGAGTATCTGACCTGTTCCTTCCTCCGGGTGTAGTCTAACGTCTCTTGCTCATAGGGTGCCATGTGCTGAGGCGCCACACCCGGCCCTTCAGATGAGAGCTCCTGGTGCCAAATGGCCGCTCTGAAACATCAGCTCAGTGATCAGGTGCAGAAGATAGATATAACACAGCAATTCAAGATGGTGGCAGTGGGTCTTTGCTGTGCTTGGCACTTGGATCTGTAGCCTGAGCAGCACAGCTGTGCCCACCTCATGAGAACTCCACCCCCTCCCTACACAGCTGACAAGGACTCCTTTAAAATAAGCCCCACCCACTGTCTGTAAGGAGCCTGTGTGCTTTAGATAGAGCAAGCTCCCACCTCACCATTCTCTGCCATTCTCTGATCAGAATCAGCGAATGCTTTTGCCTTTGCCCCAAATTAGTCTTCTTCTATTGGCCTGACTGACCTTAGATAAGGTTTCCCTGGCGGCTCACTGGTAAAGGATTCACCTGTCAATGAAAGAGTTGTGTGTTTGACCCCTGGTTTGGGAAGATAGGGCTTCCCTTGTGGCTCAGCTGGTAAAGAATCCACCTGCAATGCGGGAGACCTGGGTTCAATCCCTGGGTTGGGAAGATATCCTGGAGAAGGAAATGGAAACCCGCTCTAGGCTTCTTGCATAGAGAATATGTTTATATTTATATTTATTTACATTTAATATAAATACCAAAATCAGTTTGATTATATTCTTTGAAGCCAAAATTGGAGAAGCTGTATATAGTCAGCAAAAACAAGAAAGACCAGGAATTGACTGTGGCTCAGATCATGAACTCCTAATTGCCAAATTCTAAGCTTAAACTGAAGGAAGTAGAGAAAACCACTAGACCATTCAGGTATGACCTAAATCAAATCCCTTATGATTACACAGTGGAAGTGACAAATAGATTCAAGGGATTAGATCTGAAAGAGTGCCTGAAGAACTATGGAAGGAGGTTCATGACATTGTATAGGAGGCAGGGATCAAGACCATCCCCAAGAAAAAGAAAGGTAAATGGTTGTCTGAGGAGGCCTTGCAAATAGCTGTGAAAAGAAGAGAAGCGAAAGACAAAAGAGAACAGGAAAGATATATCCATTTGAATGCAGAGTTCCAAAAGAATAGCAAGGAGAGATAAGAAAGCCTTCTTCAGTGATCAATGGAAAGAAACAGAGGGAAACAATAGAATGAGAAAGACTAGAGATCTCTTCAAGAAAATTAGAGATATCAAGGGAACATTTCATGCAAAATGGGCAAAATAAAGGAAAGAATTGGTATGGACATAACAGAAGCAGAAGATATTAAGAAGAGGTGGCAAGAATACACAGAAGAACTGTACAAAAAAGATCTTCATGACCAAGATAACCACGATGGTGTGATCACTCACCTAGAGCCAGACATCCTGGAATGTGAAGTCAAGTGGGCCTTAGAAAGCATCACTACAAAGAAAGCTAGTGGAGGTGATGGAATTCCAGTTGAGCTATTTCAAATCCTGAAAGATGATGCTGTGAAAGTGCTGCACTCAATATGCCAGCAAATTTGGCAAACACAAGAGTGGCCACAGGACTGGAAAAGGTCCGTTTTCATTCCAATCCCAAAGAAAGGCAATGCCAAAGAATGCTCAAACTACTGCACAACTGTGCTCATCTAACATGCTAGCAAAGTAATGCTCAAAATTCTCCAAGTCAGGCTTCAATAGTGCATGAACTATGAACTTTCAGATGCTCAAGCAGGATTTAGACAAGGGAGAGGAGCCAGAGATCGAATTGCTAACATCTGTTGAAACATCAAATAAGCAAGAGAGTTTCAGAAAAACATCTGCTTTATTGACTATACCAAAGCCTTTGCCTGTGTGGATCACATCAAACTAGAAAATTCTGAAAAAGATGAGAATAACAGAACATCTGACCTGCCTCCTGAGAAATCTGTATGCAGGTCAGGAAGCAACAGTTAGAACTGGACCTGGAACAACAGACTGGTTCCAAACAAGGGAAAGGAGTACACCAACACTGTACATTGTCACTCTGCTTATTTAACTTCTATGCAGAGTACATCATGAGAAATGCTGGGTTGGATGAAGCACAAGCTGGAATCAAGATTGCCAGAAGAAATATCAATAACCTCAGATATGCAGATGACACCACCCTTACGGTAGAAAGCAAAGAAAAACTAAAGAGCCTCTTACTGAAAGTGAAGAGGAGAGTGAAAAAGCTAGGTTAAAACTCAACGTTCAGAAAATGAATTTCATGGTATCCGGTCCCATCACTTCATGCCAAATAGATGGGGAAACAATGGAAACAGTGACAGACTTTATTTTCTTGGGCTCCAAAATCACTGCAGATGGTGACTGCAGCCATGAAATTAAATTCACTTGCTCCTTGGAAGAAAAGCTATAACAAATCTTAACAGCATATTAAAAGCAGAGACATTACTTTGCCAACAAAGGTCCATGTAGTCAAAGCTGTTGTGTTTTCAGTAGTCATGTATGGATGTGAGAATTGGACTGTAAAGAAAGCTGAGCACTGAAAAACTGATGCTTTTGAACTGTGTTGTTGGAGAAGCCTCTTGAGAGTACCTTGGACTGCAAGGAGATCAAACCAGTCAATCTTACAGGAAATCAGTCCTGAATATTCATTGGCAGGACTGATGCTGAAACTGAAGCTCCAATACTTTGGCTACCAGATGCAAAGAACCGACTCATTACAAAAGACCCTGATTCTGGGAAAGATTGAAGGTGTGACGAGAAAGGGATGACAGAGGATGAGATGGTTGGGTGGTATCACCAACTCGATGGACATGAGTTTGAGTAACCTCCAGAAGTTGGTGATGGACAGGGAAGCCTGGCATGCTGTAGTCCATGGGGTAACAAAGAGTTGGACACAACTGAGTGACTGATCTGATTATATTTATATTCATAGTCATATTTATGTTTATATATTGCATGCCTGATCAACCTTGTTTTGTGACCCCATGGACTGTAGCCTACCAGGCTCCCCAGGGATTTTCCAGGCAATAATACTGGAACAGGTTGCCATGCCCTCCTCCAGGGGACATTCCTGCCATTGGAATCAAACTCGCATCTCTCCTGCATTGGCAGGCAGATTCTTTCCCACTGAAACACCAGGGCTCCCGACAATATTAATAATATCTACATCTAAACATGTTCTTAAGTTAAAGAAAAATTATTAGAGTTTATTTGTAATTTGGACTCAAAGTGAAGAGAAATTTGAAGCATTAGTCCTTTTGCAGTAGACATTTCTCTTCACATTCAAAATAGTTATCCTTATTTATGAGATATAATTTTATGTTTTTAAACATACTGGGAAAGGTGAAATCAAGTAACTTTAAAAACGTCTTCTCTAAGCTGAGCAAACTATGCTTTCATTATAGGGTTTGATTATCTGAATTACTTAAATCAATATTTTCTAATTTTTTCAAAATGATGGATTGCTATCATATAATTACTTTCATCTAAATATGGCAATCATTTTACCAGTAAAAGCAGAGGACCCTGATAAACACCTTGAGCTTTTAAACCAATCCTTGTCAGGCACTCAAACATCCCATATTCCTTTAACAAGCAATTTCTACAATTATATATCAGGTACCATGCTAGCTGGGCTTCCCATGTGGTTCAGTGGTAAAGAATCTGCCTGCCGATGCAGGAAGCACAGGTTTGAGCCCTGGAGAAGGAAATGGTAACCAAATCCAGTATTCTTGCCTAGAAAATCCCATCGACAGACGAGCCTAGTGGGCACAGTCCATGATGTCTCAAAAGAGTTGGACATGATTCAGCAACTCAACAATAAAAACTGTGCTAGGTATATAGGTTTTAAAGATAAAAGCCCCTGCTTCCTTCCATAAAGAATTAACAAATGGAAAGCAAAATTAAGATAAATGCTCACTAGAATGTGAAGTGTTCTGTGCAGGATGATTCAAGTTTTATAGGTCTTGAAATTTGAAGGACATTTTTTGTTTTTTAATTTATTTTATGGGAATATAAATGGCAACCCGCTTCCAGTATTCTTGCCTGGGAAATCCCACGGACAGAGAAGCCCGTCAGGGATCACAAAGAGTTAGACTTGACTAACCAACAAGACAACAAATAGTTGAGTTGCAATATTGCGTTGAATTTCTGCTGTGTAGCAAAGTGAGTCAGTTATACATATGTATATTCTTTCTCATATTCTTTTCCATTATGGTTAATTACAGGATATTAAATACAGTACCATGTGCTATATAGTAGGATTGTGTTGTTTATTCATTCTGTATATCATAATTTCCATCTTCTAATTCCAAACTCCCAATCCATCCCTCCCCCTTGACAAGCACACATGTGCTCTCTATGTCTGTGAGTCCATTTCTGTTTCATAGATAAGTTCATTTGTGTCATATTTTAGATCCACCTGTTCAGTTCGGTTTAGTTCGGTTCATTTCATTTCAGTTCAGTTCAGTTGCTCAGTCGTGTCCAACTCTGTGACCCCATGAACCGCAGCACACCAGGTCTCCGTGTCCATCACCAACTCCCAGAGTCCACCCAAACCCATGTCCATTGAGTCAGTGATGCCATCCAACCATCTCATCCTCTGTCATCCCCTTCTCCTTTTGCCCTCAATCTTTCCCAGCATCAGGATCTTTTCAAATGAAGTCAGCTCTTCGCATCAGGTGGCCAAAGTATTGGAGTTTCAGCTTCAGCACCAGTCCTTCCAATGAACACACATGACTGATCTCCTTTAGGATGGACTGGTTGGATCTCCTTGCAGTCCAAGGGACTCTCAAGAGTCTTCTCCAACACCAGAGTTCAAAAGCATCAATTCTTCGGTGCTCAGCTTTCTTTATAGTCCAACTCTCACATCCACACACAGTATTCCATACTACTCACATTTTTTTATCCTGTCAACATTTTTTATCCATTTTTCACCTGTCAATGGACATTTAGATTGTTTCCATGTCTTGGTTATTATAAATAGTGCTGCTATGAACATAGGGGTACATGTATCTTTTCAAATTAAAGTTTTATCTGGAAATATGCCCAGGAATGGGATTGCTGGATCATATGGCAGCTCCAGTTTTTGAGGACCCTCCATGGTGGCTGCATCAATTCACATTCTTGAGGGAACTTCTTTATGAAAAAGAATATAAAATTACAAATGTGAAATTAGGCATGAATATGAATATTTAAAATGAGAAGATAAGTCAAAAAAAAGAAGATAAGTCACAAAAAATTACAAAATTTAAAAAGCTGAAAATACTACAATTTTCACAAATTTGATTGGCAAATTCTGTCTTTTCTCTGATACAATTTAATAAAATTATTTTAGTATTGATATTTTAGAAAGCTTTTACCTTCACAACTTGTTGTTCATAATATTATAAAAGTGTTTAGGATTGTTATCCAGTTTGAGAAAACTTTTATTAAGTTTCTTTCATGTAAATAAGATTATCAGCACTTCAAATATTCCAGCACACTGACTGTCTCACATACTGAGTTGACAGCACTTATTAACCAGTTTATCACAGATATCTTCATTACTTTGATGTCATTAGGAGTTTCATGTTATCTTTATCAAAGTCAATAATCTTGTCCAAACAACAAAAAAATTAAGTCATTTTCCACTGGGTTCATATGACTTACTTATTCACTAATTTGATTATCTAACAATTTATAACTATTCAGTTCCTTGTCTCAGAAAAATATCTCTCTCTTTATTAACATGGAAATAGGTTAGGTCTGATTTGAACATGTTTTGTTAAAATTTGCTTCTCATTGTCAGAGTAATTTTAATTAATTTTCTTTCTCACCATTTTTTTCTTTTGTTTGTATATTTTATTGATTTTGTGTAAATTTTCTCCAATTTAAAAAAATGTGTCTCAAAAAGGAGTCTATAATTTCTCACTTGCTATATCAAAAACATTCCAAAAAGTATTTATTGCAGCTAACATGGCTTTTCCTTAGTCTTATCCCAAAAATGCTCTAGTGACAGCAATGAGTGGAACAAGACTCAAATCATAACTACTTGCAGCTGAACTATGTTTAGCTTCACAGTATATATACATTTGTGTTATGGAAATATGGAAAGGAAAACTAACTGGGTCTGGTAAGTTTAAGGAAGTCATCAGATGTATGTGAATATTAGAGCTGACTTTTGCAAAATAAGTCAGCTTTTACAAGGAAGGAAAGACTTTGGGGAGGAATTTGTGCAAAAGTTCAAAGCCCCAGAAACCCAAGATTCTGACCCTGAAATCACTATCCTTCTCTTCCAGTTAGCTTTCCATCATTCTCATTCCACCTACTCGTATACAGTAGCAATTATGGATTTTGTAACTCAAGGGCAATTAAAATAAGCCATGTGGCATAAAAATTTGCAGGTGAAAATAGAATAAAGACAGCTTGAGATTTTGGGTTTGGAAAGGTAAAATGGAGTGCCATGCCCTCCTTCAGGGGATCTACCCAGTCCAGGGATCGAACCTATATCTCCTGCATGGCAAGCAAATTCTTTACTGCTGAACCACTGGGGAAGCTCAAAGACCAGGAGAAGGATATATTTGAAACATATTAAATCATGAAAGAAATGCTTGTCTTCAAGTTGTGGATGTACCAAATAATGGAACGCATTCTTGAAACTTGGAGGCATTTTTGGAAAATGAATATACACTTTCACTCAGTGGGTTTCACCAACCTGAAAGATGGTAAAGATTACAATCCAGAGTTTCAGGGAAGCTTAAATGACATCAGATGAAAGATCTTTATCAAAAGGAAATTATACTATAGAGCCTCCAGTCACTACTCTTTGTGATAAAGATCAAGAAAAGGAGCTGTCATCCTCTCTACATAAGGGGTCTTATTAAAGTCAAATACTCTGGAGTCAGGTGAGCGTTTAGGGTGAACTGACCTGACCTGATGTTCTAAGTTTCTCAAACATCTTTAAAGCCTTTAAGAAAAATAAATATCAAATAGATAATCCCACAGATTAAAGACAAATGCATACCACATATATGGTTTCCTTTTTCACTAATGTCATGGTTAATTTTATGTGTCAACTTGAATGGGCCACAAGATGTTCAGATATTTAGTCCAACATTAGTAGATATGTCTGTGAGGGTGGTTTGGATGATATTAACATTTGAACCAGTAGACTGAGTAAAGAAGATTACTTTCCCACTTTGACTGGGCCTCATCCAAAGGATTGAAGAACCCTGCATAGAATGAAAAGGCTGACTCTCCTATGAGTAATTGGAAACTCCTCCTGCCTGATGGCTTGAGATGGAATATTGGTCTTTTTCTGCCTTCAGATTCAGACTGAAACATTGTCTCTTCTTGGTCTTGAGCCTATCTATCAGTTCTCCTAGTTCTCAGACCTTCAGATTTGGACTCCTGCTACACCAGAAGCTCTCCTGGGTCTCCAGCCTTCGGACTGTAGACCTTGGGACTTCTCAGCCTCCATCATCACTCATGGACCACTTTCATATAATATATATCTTCATGTATTTACATATGTGTGCTACGTATGTGCTCAGTTGTGTCCAACTTTTTGCAATCCTATGAATTAAAGCCCACCAGCTTCCTCTATCCATGGAATTGTCCAAGCAAGAATACTGCGGTGGGTTGCCATTTCCTCTTCCAGTGGATCTTCCTGGCCCAGGGATTGAACTCGCGACTGCTGTGTCTCTGGCACTGCAGGCAGATTCTTTACCACTGAGCCATCGGGGAAGATATATGAAGATTTCAGATATGTGTGTGTGTGTGTGTGTGTGTCTGTGTGTATATAGACCACTTTCATATATATCTTCATATATATAAATATATGATATAGATATATACATATCCTATTGGTTCTGTTTCCCTGGAGAATCTAATACAACTGATTGAAATTAGATGAAGAATTCTGTATGGTAGCTAGCTTCCTTTGTCGTTCAGATAGTAAAGAATCTGCCTGTAATACAGGAGACCCAGGTTAGATCCCTGGGTGGGGAAGATCCCCTAGAGAAGGAAATGGCAACCCACTCCAGCATTCTTGCCTGGAGAATCCCATGGACAGAGGAGCTTTGTGGGCTACAGTACATGGACTCACTAAGAGTTGGACACGACTGAGCAACTAACTTTCACTTTCACAAGGTAGCTAAGAGAATGTCTCAATTAATATTTATGGCTCAGATGGTTCAATCCCTGGGTTGAGGAAATGCCCTGCAGAAGGAAATAGCAATTCACTCCAGTATTCTTGCTTAGTGAGCTACAGTCCATGAGGTCACGAAGAGTCAGACATAACTGAGCAACTTCCACTTTCAAATTAGATGAAGAATTATATATGGTAACTAAGAAGACAATATCTCAATTAATATTTATGCTTATTTAGTCTGTACGTTTGTTGTTTGCCAGTTAAAATATGGTGGTGTAAGAAAACAAAGACATACCCCAACCATAAACTTATATCCACGAATGTTAAGTTGGTCCACTTTACAGATAACAAAAAAGGAACACAGTGAGATTAAACATTTTTACCAAAGATATACAGCAAAGCAGTGGCAGGACCATCAGTAGCACACCTTTTCTGAATTCTTACCTATTGTTCCATCCTTCACACCAGACTTCTAATTTCACACTTGATTCTTCCCACATTTTAGTGGTTTAACATTGAAACAATCTCTGAAGCTAACTCCCACTCCCCACTTCATTTACTGTGTATCATTTCTTTCTTTAAAATTAGTATGTTTAGCTGAATAAAACAGACTCTTGGGTTGGACAAGGAGTATACTTATGCTTTAGACAAAGTATGGCAGTGAAGGGTCAGAAGAGATCATCGGAATGCCTCTGGCTCATGAGGCTCAGCCAGAGAACACTCTCAAGCCCATCCCAAGATGAAAAGAGAGTAAATATTGAACTAATACCAAAGTACTCAACTGCAAAGAGAGTTGTGGATGGGGGAGGGGAAGGAAATGCCAAGGTCTACTGGGAAGCAGTGTCCTGGAGCCTCCTTAGACCACCTCATCTCCAGAGAAGGCTCTGGTAACCTGAACATGAGTAAACAAAGCTGGCCCTAAGAAACACAAAAATTTGCTTCAAAGAACTTTCCCTTAATATTATTGTATGAGGTGCTCACTGTCCATCAACTAACTGCCTTTGGTAAATTTCACCACTACACTTATTCAGTTTTCATACCCTTGAAAGTCTCACTCAATATTTAAGGATATGCTGGCTTGGCAAAATAAAAGAAACTGTAAATTATTTTTGCAAAACACATCTGCTTGCTGCAGAAGACAAGTGAGGAAAGGAAAATAAGGCATTGATTCAAATTTCCCTGGACAGCTTTTAAAGTTAACTGAAAAAAATTATATCAAAGAATACTTCCTAATTTCTAAGAAGGGAAATAAAAGTCACTTAGAGAATGTTTATCACAACTAGCTATATGGCTTTTGTCAAATCTATAATGATAGCTTTTTTATACAACTAATATGTTCAGTATATTTTCCCCTATTCTTTGATTTCAAGCAAGATTTCACTAGTTTGCATTATGGCAGATTTTTATAGTTGCTATGCATTTTGCTGTTTTGCTCTGATTCGTTTTATGTTGGGTCCTTGATAAGAAATACGACACCTATGACACCATTACAATTGTTCCTATGAGAAAAATCAATCTTTTTTGACAATGAAACAAGTCATGACAATTTTCATGAACACCCGCTAGTAATAAGAAAGGGTAGATTATTATATGACTTCACTACACAGAAAGGACCAGAGGGGTAATATCCTAGAGTTTGCTTTGCATAAATCATTCTGATTTTATGAGTCCTTGCATAGATCCATTCCCTGTGTCAGAACCAGTGACAAATTTCTAAGGGAACTTCATAGACCTCAGGGCGCTGCTAAGCTGTAGTTCTGCCTGTCCTTAGACATGGAGGTCAATGTCCAGGCCTACTTATATGAAGTGTTTAACGTATCAATGACACCTCACTCCAGTACTCTTGCCTAGAAAATCCCATGGACAGAGGAGCCTGCAAGGCTGCAGTCCATGGGGTAGCTGAGGGTCAGACACGACTGAGTGACTTCACTTTCACTTTTCACTTTCATGCATTGGAGAAGGAAATGGCAACCCACGCCAGTGTTCTTGCCTGGAGAATCCCAGGGACAGGGGAACTTAATGGTCTGCCATTTATGGGGTCTCACAGAGTCAGACATGACTGAAACAACTTAGCAGCAGTAGCAGCATGGTTAGTAAGCTATGAACCCTAGGATATATTCAAGAGCCAGTTATTGGTGACTACAACTATATACTCATTTCTGATGTTTCTGATGCCTCTATCTTTGGGGATGGATGAGGGATAAATTTGGATGTCTAATGAATGGACTTGAATGCTTAATCTGGATGGTGGTAAGATATTTAAAAAGAGAAGCAATTCTCCACTTATAAAGAATAAACTATTTTACCTACACAAAAGTTATTTTTTAGAAGGATCTGTGATCAAAAGGTGTCTGTGGGAGCTGTATGTTTCTTTTCTGACCCACCACTTTCATAATGTCACAAACCATAAATAAATATATCATACACTTATAGCTTAAAAATTAGACTCTAATCGAAACTTTCCTTCTTATCTGATGCTAACTTTCATTTCTGCCCATTATATCGACCGTTAAATGGAACCAGTGTGTCAGTTGTCAGGAGTCATGAAAATCTGACAGCCTAAGTGAATTGATAGCCTAAATGAAATTACAAATTTGGTAAAAGGTGTGGAATTCCATGAAGTTCATGAAAGGTTTTTTTTGTTTTTTTTTTTTTTTTTTTTTAGGCCTGCTTTTACTTATATGCACAGAAATAATTGAAGAAAAGACTTCGACACAAAAACATGACTAAGTACCAAAAGATTAAGAGAGGATTGGGGGAAAAGTTATCTTTCCCAAAGATAATTCTCTCAATAATCATAGAAGTTAAACATGTGGGCTTTGGGCCTTTACAAAATGTCTGAAACCTGTTGCAATTTTGTAGTAGGTGTAAATGTCGAAAGAATTAAATCTTTTGACCACTTCCTCCCATTCCTATGGGCTTCCCTGGTGGCTCAGATGGTAAAGAATCTGCCCGCAGTGCAGGAGACCTAAGTTCGATCTCTGGGTCAGCAAGATCCCCTGGAGAAGGAAATGGCTACCCACTCCAGTATTCTTGCCTGGAGAATTCCATGGACAGAGGCTCCTGGAGGCCTACAGTCTATGCGTGGCAAAGAGTCAGATATGACTGAGGGACTAATACTTTCTCATTCCCATGGTGATCTCCTTAGCCTATAACAACCTGATTTACCAAATACCTCTCCTCTATGCAGACTCTGTTTTTAGTTTCTCATCAAAAAAACGGAGAGGAATCTTTATTATGAAAATGGAATGAGAACAGAAATTGACTTTCTATCCTGGAAAGAGATGATTTGCAATATAGAACAAGGTTAAGGGAAGATACCAGACTATCAGGGTGAAAAGAAAGGGAAAGGGAGACACATGGTTTGAGAAACATATTCAGTATATTTACTTTAAATTTTACAAAGCAAACAAAAAGAACTTTGTAGTATCATAACAGTAAATAATACAACCCATAGAAAGTAAACATGAAATCTTCATAAGTCATAAATGCATATGATACCATGACTTAAAGAAGGTTTATTATAATTAGAAGGAAAGGAAAATTGAGAATTTTTTCTGAGATACATGTATGTAGAAAAAGTGAGAGAAACACTGGTCTTTGTAAACAGACAAAAATAATTTACAGGTGGGAGCAAAATTCCATTTGGTCATTTGAGGACTGATCACATCTATTTACTTGAAACTTTTCCTCTAATAAAATAATAAATGAGCTGATTTAAAGGTGGTGAATCTATTTTGACATTCTCTCTTTTCCCACCTGGATACAGGCCACTTTAGCTCCAGAACTGACTCCTTTATTTGATGAACATGGATAGCCAGGGGAAGGCAAACACAGACATACCCTCTTTGCAAGCTCAGTCTGATACCCTAGTGTTAAAGGCAAGTCATATATTTGATACATTGATCTTAACTTTATTTATAAAAGCAGAGTTCCTCTGTTGATTCCATAACTCATTCTCAGTTCTAAGAGGTTTGTATAAAGGTCAGCTGTCATAATTTTTCATTTATTTCGGAGTGTTTTTTAACATTTGTAATGAGATCTTGGGATTCCTGATGTAGGGATATAAAATTTCTCTTTTCACTAAATCCTTTAGACCGACTAGGAAATCCTAGGCAACAGAATCTAGGCAAATTCTGTTTCCTAGGATTTAAGCAACAAAATTGAAAGCCAGAACAAATTTTAGAGATCATCAGTTTCTTTATTTTCATAAATATGAAAACCAAGGCCCTGAAACCAGAGTCTCAAACTCATGCTTACATAGCAATGTGAAAGCGAAAAGTGAAGTTGCTCAGTCGTGCCTGACTCTTTGCAACCCCATGGACTGTAGCCTACCAGGCTCCTCTCTCCATGGGATTCTCCAGGCAAGAATACTGGAGAGGGTTGTCATTTCCTTCTCCAGTGTAGCAGAGTACAAAAGATTGCAGGATTTGGAAGCCAGACTTTTGAATTCAAATCCTTACTCTGCCATTTATAATTATGATATACTGGGTAAATCATTTAGCCCCAGAGGAAGGTATTTTGATGTGACTGAAGTTAAATAATTTAACCATCAGTTCAGTTCAGTCACTCAGTCATGCTCGACTCTTTGTGACCCCATGAATCACAGCACACCAGGCCTCCCTGTCCATCACCAACTCCTGGAGTTCACTCATACTCACATCCATCGAGTCAGTGATGCCATCCAGCCATCTCATCCTCTGTTGTCCCCTTCTCCTCCTGCCCCCAATCCCTCCCAGCATCAGAGTCTTTTCCAATGAGTCAGCTCTTTGCATGAGGTGGCCAAAGTACTGGAGCTTCAGCTTTAGCATCATTCCTTCCAAAGAAATCCCAGGGCTGACCTCCTTCAGAATGGACTGGTTGGATCTCTTTGCAGTCCAAGGGACTCTCAAGACTCTTCTCCTTGCAGTCCAAGGGACTCTCAAGACTCTTCTCCAACACCATAGTTCAAAAGCATCAATTCTTCGGCACATCGGTTTATCTATCTATAAAATTAGGGCAATAATAACTAGGCACAGTGGAAACAGTGTCAGACTTTATTTTTTGGGGCTCCAAAATCACTGCAGGTGGTGACTGCAGCCATGAAATTAAAAGACGCTTACTCCTTGGAAGGAAAGTTATGACCAACTTACATAGCATATTCAAAAGCTGAGACAGTACTTTGCAAACAAAGGTCCATCTAGTCAAGGCTACGGTTTTTCCAGTGGTCATATATGGATGTGAGAGCTGGACTGTGAAGATAGCTGGGCACCAAAGAATCGATGCTTTTGAACTGTGGTGTTGGAGAAGACTCTTGAGAGTCCCTTGGACTGCAAGGAGATCCAACCAGTCCATTCTAAAGGAGATCAGTCCTGGGTGTTCTTTGGAAGGACTGATGCTAAAGCTGAAACTCACTCCAGTACTTTGGCCACTTCATGCAGAGTTGACTCATTGGAAAAGACCCTGAGGCTGGGAGGGATTGGGGGCAGGAGGAGAAGGGGACGGCAGAGGATGAGATGGCTGGATGGCATCACCGACTCGATGGACATGAGTTTGAGTGAACTCCAGGAGTTGGTGATGGATAGGGGCAGCCTGGCGTCCTGCAATTCATGGGGTCGCAAAGAGTTGGACACGACTGAGTGACTGAACTGAACTGAACTGAACTAGGCTTCAGGGTTATTGCTAGAAATACAAATAATATATTAAAATGCTTTTAAAATCTTAAATGCTTTTCTTTACTAGAAGAAATTCCAGAAATCCTAGATCTCCACGCTTTGCTCTTTCTAACTAAAAGATATTAGTATAAGCTTTAAAAATCTGATTCATTTAAAGAAAATTCCTTTAGTAAAATTACTAATTCCTTTAATATATTCCAACAATATCACAATTAGACCTAGATTAATCATTGACAAAGAGTGAGTCTCAATAGTAGACTCAGAAAGCTCCAGGAAAAATGAGGCACATGGTGCAGGGAGCGCTGTATATGCTCTGTGTTCTTACTTGTTTCAGTTGTGTCCGACTCTTTGCAACCACATGGACTGTAGCCCTCTAGGCTCCTCCATCCATGGGATTCTCCAGGCAAGAATACTGGAATGGGTTGCCATGCCTTCCTCCATGCTATATGTTATGGCTCCAGACCAAAGAGAATATATGATAATAGGAAATATTATAATATCCCCTCATTAATATTAATATCTAAAAACTTCTAAAATATCCTGCAGGAAGGAAATCTATGTATACCAGCTTAACCAGGTTCTTTGGCATCCTGAATAAATATCTATTAATGTCACATAGACTTGTGTCACCTGGACAAAATCCACCCCCAAAAATAACTTACAAAAGTGCTTCGAAAGGCACAAGTCAACTGAAATGAAATGGGCTAAATAACGGCTTACATCCCTTCTGAATGTTAAGTAAATAAAATAGCAAGTCAATTCATTTATTTTTACTTAAAACTGTTTATACATTGGACTGGGGAAAGTGGGGGCAAAGCCACTGGCTACATATGAAGTTTTACCTTGAGGGATGGAAGTGTTTTGAACTAGACAGAGGTAGTGGTTGCAGAGCACAGTGAATGTAATAAATGGCATTGGATTGTTTACTTCAAAACGGTTCCACTTATTGGGCAAATTTCAACCTCAATGTATTATCTTTTAAAATTTCGCACGTATAAAAAGTACAATTTCAAAATCTTAAAATCTAACTATTTCAAGTGTTGTATGAGAAACCTACAAAAAGTTTCAGCATCAAAACACATATTCCTACAAATATCGAATCAACATATCTTATACCTTAAACTAATACAATGTTATGTCAATTACACCACAATTAAAAAAAAGAACACGTATCACCAAATCAACACGTTTTCTTAATGGCCTGTGAAATGTCTGTATGTATTTGTAAAAATAAAAATCAATATTCCTTTTAAGCTCTGAAATTGCAGAAGCTATGTAATAAAGTCAATACTAGGGGGAAAAAAGGTATTTTCTACAGGTAGCTAATATTTTACAAGCAGATTACAAACCATCACGAAACACATATTGACAGAGATTGACTGCGGCCGCTGTAACTTAATCTCTGCATTGGTGATCTCAAGCCTCTTGAGTCTCACTTCATGGTTTTATGATACAGTTACATCACAACTCCTCAGCAGAATTACAGCTTTGTCACTAATCTCTCCCTATCAGTTATCCTGTAAGGAAGGAAGCTGGAAGGCACCACGAGAAAGAGGCAACAGCGTGAATGATTGTGTTCAGTCTCTTTCCACCACAATATCTGTAAGTCTGGGAGTGATAAATGGCACCCAAGTTATAAACGAGCAACAAGGTCAGTAGCACCAAGCAGCCAAGAGTTCAAAGAAAAGTCACAATTCTGATGGGTTCAAGAAAAGGCCACATACTGCTGGCATGCATCAGCAGAGATAAATCCTTCAAGATGCCTTACTGCAATTACAAAACAGAATTAGAAAAGCCTGTTATGGAAGAGCCAAGAGTTCTGTCCAGGAATTGAACAAAGAACATTGATTAGAATAAAAGTCATTCATTTTCTAGAAAAAAAAAAAAAAGTCAAGAATCCTGGTGGAAAATGTCTTCAAAAGGTTAAATAATTCTTCGACACTGAAAGATGCATATCTGAGCAAATCTGCTTTTCTTCTTGGTCTTCTCCTCTTAATCTCTTAACTACATCTATAAAGAATCCAGAAGAGACATGGAGGGAAGTGGCCTGACTCTTTAGAATTATTTTAGACTGAGTCTTCATCTCTTTATCAATTTCTTTACGTGAACTGCATGAAATGAAAATGTAATCTTTTCTTATAAACTAAAATATATAAATCTCCTAAAAATATAAGGAATAAAACCCACTTAATGTTGTAATGATAAGTTGACCAAGAAATAAATCCCCTTGTTTGACCATTTGTGTAATGTGTATGTGTGTGTGTGTGTTCTCACTCATGTCTGACTCTTTGCAACCCTTTGGACTGTAGCCATGTAGGCTTCTCTGTGCATGGGATTTCCCAGGCAAGCATACTGGAGTAGGTTGCCATTTCCTACTCCAGGGGATGTTCTCAACCCAGGGATCGAATCTGTGTCTTGCACCTTCTGCATTGGCAGGCAGATTCTTTACCACTGTACCACCTAGAAACCTGAAAATGTTGAGGATTTTCCCAAAGTTATATCATTGGTAATTAACAAATTAGGATTAAAATCACTGGACTCTTGAAACTTACTCCTGTCTTCTTTCTCCTTAATAAAATGTCCTCTCAAATAGCTTCTGAAGTTCTTGTAGCATCTATCTCTCTCACTGAAGGGACTGTAGTCCTCAAGTTTTCATGATCTGTATATTTGTAATATATTTCAATAATCTTTGCTATTGCTCATGTATTTTTTTGTGAGAATCAAGACAAATTGTACCATATGGGAAAATTTGCTAACCATTCTGATGCGAAGCTGAAGAATACTAAAATTGAAAATCACTGAAATCTCCACTCTTCCTTGGAGAAAGAATCCTTGAAAGCACTTCTCTCCACTTTCACTCTTCTTTGTCATTAAGGAGCCTCATGTTCCACCTGTGACAGCCTCAGAAATTTTCCTCCTTATTTTAAACAGCCATGTTGGAGTATAGAAAACAGCACCATGTCTCCCATGAGTAATTAATATTAGGATAATTATTTTCACAATGCTTTTGCCTTAAACAACAGAATATGAAATGTTAAAAATCTGTTCATTGCATCCAACAATGGAAATGTAAGTTACATTTTATTTATGAATGCTTTTAAGATTCAAATTGATGTTACAAAGTTTTCAGGACAGGAAAAATATATTTTCAACAGTGGCCTAAAACTAGTTAGTATTAATCACAGGACACAAGAGCTCTTATTGTCCAAATTGGTAGACAATCCAAGAAAGAATTACTTGTCTTTTAAGACCATTCTTTATAGTTAATTTGTGCATGTCTAATTTTCTGAAACTACTCAAACTAAGTATTGAAATTATACCATAAAGCTTTAAAGGTTTCTTTTTTCCATTGTGTCCCATAAATGCCTCTACAACGCTTCCTAATTTGCTGTGAGAGCACTTGACTAGCACTATGATCAGCCCCAAAGAATTTCTGCAAACGTGCTGAGTCACACCTCTCTTGAATATGTATAATAATAGTTTTGCTTCAAAGGTATCTCTCTTCTTGCTACGCTAAACTTGAAAAGCATAAGATGAGTATTTCAATCAAGTACATCATTAAGAAGTCTAGACCATGAAAGTGAGATTTTTTTACAGGATAATGAAAAGAGGGAGTGATCAATAGAAAGCTGCTGTTGCTGCTAAGTCGCTTACTCAGCTTCAAATACATGTGAGAGTTATGAAGAGTTGTGCTCTGATGGGAGAGTAAGATCAATAAAAATATATATAATCACTGAAGTGTTCTGTGTACTCTAGATTCTAGAAAAATTATAGTTCAGGGCAAAGCCTTCTACAACCACTTCAAAGTGTCTGAATTCTTTCCTTGTGCTGGAATGTTCTAATTATTATGGCTAGAAAAACCAAGTTACAGGATAATTAACTACCTCCTCCATTAGAATCGGACTGAAATAAAACAGATCTCAGATGCCCTTGGACTTCCTTTGGCACCTTTACTTTCATTTGGGTATGTTTACTTCATGAATATGCAAAATACAGAATTAATCATTCTCTCTTTATTCCATGAAATAAATTGCTCCTGCAGATTTATTCTGTAAGCAATGCTGTGTGCCCTGTTTGGCTTTCCTCTTTTGCTGTAGGCTTCCAGAGTAGTTGTTTACCCCTCTTCACAGAAAGCACTTCCTGTAGTCCTTGCTGAGCCAGAAAATCTGCATTCGTTATCATGGAGGGAGATCACAAAGAGAGATATAACCTGGATAAAAGGCACGTTTTAACTTAATTAAGACCGCTATTATAATGAGACCATTAAAGCACAAATAGTATTGGCAATCAGCTGGAGCTGAGAGACTTTTTCTTTAAACCTGTGGTGGATTTTATTGTTGCTATAATGGTTTTTACCATAATGAAATTTAATGCATTACCAGGAAAAAGCCATGCCCTGTGGTAGGGTGCTGCTTATATTTCGAAACACGTTAGCGTGAAGCTACAGTGAGATCTAATAATAGAAATGAACTTACCTAAAGATGTATTGATTTTTATATTAGGTCATGTTGAGAATTTACAAAGAACATCGAGTCCACGAAACAAAAATCCTCTTGAGAATAGCATTGATTGCAAGAAGGGTAATATTAGAAAAATGGAAATCCTCTCCTCCCAGAATGGCATGCATTCGTATAATGGATTAAGTGCAGGAGGTAGTTTAGAAAAGGTCATCTTTCATAGAAATGATAAATTTGACAAATTTCAGTAAATTTAATCACCCCTGAGATTTGCTTAAAACAGCAATGAGGTAACACTACCCATATAATTTGCTTATTTATTATAACTTCTGAAATTAGAAACATTATTTCTATTAGCATGATCTAGTCCATAAAATTCCTCACAAAATAAATACCTACCATTTTAATATATAGCCCAGTCATTGTGGAGAAAGAGTGTCAGTTGTCAGTCCTGTCTGACTCTTTACAACCCTGTCTGACTTTTTACAACCCTGTGGACTGTAGCCCACCAGACTCCTCTCTCCATGAGATTCTCCAGGCAAGAATACTGGAGTGGGTTGCCATTCCCTTCTCCAGGGGATCTTCCCAACCCAGGGATCGAACCCAGGTCTCCTGCACTGCAGGCAGGTTCATTTCCATCTGAGCTACCACAGGAGCTCTAATTACGGGATGACTTCAAAGAAGTTAAGGAGACTGCCCGAAAGAGAAAGAACAGAAAAATAATGCAGGATTCAATTACATCTTTCACAAAAGCAGAGACCGCCCCCCCCCACACACACACCCCTCCTGAGACATAAGGGATTCTTATGCCTACATCATTAAACTTGAAGTCAGCATTCAACAGTTTATATATGTATTCGAAAAACACTTTGCTATCAGTTTTCTTCAGAGTAGTGTATACCCTTATTTTCATCATTCTAGTTTATGTTGTTTATCCATATTCCCTATTATAATGTATTTTGTCTTGAAATACTATATTACAGTTTTCATATCTTTGAGGGCACATCTCTTGAGAATTTTCCTAATCTGTAGAGACATTCTGGTGCTCCTTGCTTTCTCTTTACCTGTATGAAATTGGTACAAGATTTAGCTCACCTTTTTCTATTGCTCAGTTTTATGTAAAATGAGGGTTCCAGTCTTTTTTGAAAGAAGGAATGAATGCTGCCATCTTTCTCTACTTCATGGCTCTAGAGCGCCCTCTTTTGTTGTTTTCTCAAAGTGATTGAAATAATGGAGTCCTTCCGTTTGTCATTTTCACGCAGAACAAGAGAGACAAACCACCACCTATGGACCAGACATGGATCTCCTGCCTGTTTTTGTACTGCCTTCAAGCTAAGACTGTCTTTCGTGTTTCTAAAACATTGAAAAGAGAAAGGAAAGGAATAAAGGAAGATGATGCACAGAGATGCGGTTACCCCACAATAAAGCCGGCAGATTCACTCTCTGACCCTTTAAATAAAACATTGCCATCCCGCGTCCCTGGTCAGCCTTTTCCTTTGAACTTGTCATTGTCCTGTACAGTGACAATTCTACTTCCAGAATTTTCTCCTGGTTCAAGCAAGACTTTGACCTGAAAGAGAGCTTCTAGTTTTCAGCCTCAAGAATCTTTAGGGTCCAGATTTTACACGGGTCCCCGTGCCCTAACCATTAAATTCGATCCTGAGGACCCCGCCAGTTTTGCCTGCTGTTTCCAAATTGCCACTATTTCCAGCTGGCTTTCTTCCTCTGTATTTGTGGAAAGTTTCAGGAAGAACTGAAGTTTTCGCCACTGCCTCCATCTTTCCAAAAATCGAGTTAATTTTTTTTAACTGAAAAATGAAGAGAACCTGGAATGATTAGGAACATTTCTGCTTTCTCTCTATGAACTGGAATGTGATTTTTTCTAAGGACCAAGGATGTGTTCAGTAAATGCTTATTAGCTTCAGTGCTTCTTTCTTATCTCTAATAAAATATTCAATTTTTTACATATGTTAATAAAGCTGATCAAATAAATAATTAAATTTAAATTTATTTACCATTCTACAATAAAATTAAATTCCCCTCAGAAAGAGCAGACTGTTTCTCATGGCTTAATTCTATATCTCCTCAAATAATAAAGCCACTTTCAGGGAGTTGAAGCTATTTTACTTTCTTTGTTTCAGATTTCCTTTTCAAGAATGTAGCACAATACGAACCTTCATAATTAAATTTATTCTATGAGAATGATGGAGTCACTTATACTGAACCCATAACTATTCAAAATGCTAAAGAAATATAAAAATTAGCTCTGAGAAAACCCTGGAGAGTGAGCAAAAGCAGGAATAACCTGGAGGGCATTTGATTCTCTGGACAAAGAAAGGAAGCACACCAGGTGAAACCCTTGTCTCCAAGGCTTTGGGATGAGAACACCCACCAGGCAACACAGAGGAAGGGGAGGGAAAGGTGTTGACACTCAAAGGTTCAGACTGGCCAGCTTCCTAAGTCAGAGGAGGAAGTTTGGGATTCTAAGTGGCTGGAAATTGAGAGGGGAGAATCAAATTAAAAAGACCACAGTATGTCTTTTTGAATTATGGTTTTCTCATGTATATTCCCAGTAGTGGGATGGCTGAGTCATACAGCATCTCTACTTTTAGTTTTTTGAGAAGTCTCCATACCGCTTTCCTTAGTGGCTGTAGCAATTTACATCCCCACCCAGAGCACTAGAGGGTTCCCTTTTCTCCACACCCTCTCCAGCATTTATTGTTTGTAGATTTTATGATGATGGCCATTCTGACTCCTCATTATAATTCTGATTTCCATTACTCCGACACTTAATGATGCCTCCTGGCCATCTGCATATATACTCTATCACCTGCTAGTGGGAAGCTGCTGCGCCGCACAGGGAGTTCGGTTCTGGTGCGCTGTGATGACCTAGAGGAGGATGGGGGGCTGCGAGAGAGGCTCAAGAGCAAGGGGATGTATGTATACTTACAGTTGATTCACTTTATTATACAGCAGAGACCAACACAGTATTGTAAAGTAACTATCCCCCAATAAAAAATAATGCAACTTAAACAAAAGGCCTCTTTTGTGATCCCATGGACTGTAGTCCCCCAGGCTCCTCTGTCCATGGGATTTCCCAGGCAAGAATATTGGAGTGGGTTGCTATTTCCTTCCTCAGGGGATCTTCCCAACCCAGAGATCTAACCCAAATCTCTTGCTTGGCAGGCGGATTCTTCACCACTGAGCCAAAAAACAAAAAACAGTTAGGGCAATCTTGAAAGCTAAAAATCCCTGCCAATCCCTGGATGGAGATTGGCCCATCCAGAATGGGATATGAAGAATTTCTGGTTTGCAAACTTGGGAAATGCCTGGGTGAAATCTGAAACTGGCCCCAGGGCATAGCCAGGAAGGAGAGACCCAAGAAAGAGGCTTACTTGGATTCTCTTCTATGGAATTTTACCTAAGGAAATCTCCCAGTATCTCATTTTTATTTATTTAATACCTTTGATGAAGACCTATAACATGCGCTAAGATGGGCACCACAGGAGATACAAAGTGAATGAGACAAATCTTGGCCTTACAAAGAGTTTACGATCTAGGTTAGACACTAGGGTTGCATCTGCTGTGCTGTGCTTTGTCGCTCAGTCATGTCCGACTCTGAGACTCTATGGACTATAGCCTGGCTGGCTCCTCTGTCCATGGGAACTCTCCAGGCTAGAATACTGAAGTGAGTAGCCTATCGCTTCTCCAGGGGATCTTTCTGACCGGGAATCAAACCGGGGGTCTCCTGCATGGCTGGTGGATTCTTTACCAGCTGAACTACAAGTGGTACATATAAATATACAAAAAAAGCAAAATAAATATAAATAATTAAAGAAGAAAAGAATTGGGGAGTTGTGGTGGTTCACCTAAGGAAACATTTACTTCTAGGGTGATTGTCTAGAGAAGATAGTATTGTAGGCAACTTTTGAAAATGAAAGCACTATCAGAGTTTTGCCAGGTGAATGTGTTTGTATAGCGCATTCTACTGGATAAGGCCACATTCATGAATGTTCACAAATCTGTTGAAAGAATAGCTTGCAAGTTCCGATATTCTATTTTATACCACCATTATTCTGTCAAGGCTGATGCAATTTGAATTTTATGTAAGTTTAAAAACAATCTAATTTGAGATTCAGTAACAAATCTCACTACATTGTTATGAGAGTCATCCCTCAGTATTCATGGGGGGTCATTCCAGGACCCCTGTGTATACCAACATCTAACCTACACACAACCTCCCATATATGGTAAATCATCTCTAGATTACTTATAATACCTAGTGTGATGTAAATGATACGTAAATCGTTACCATCTCTCAGCAAATTCAAGTTTTGATTCTTGGAACATTCTGAAGCTTTTCCCTCCAAAATATTTTCGATCTTTTGCTTGGTTGAATTCAAGGATGCAGAGGGCTCACTGTATCATTGCAACCAAAGAATCAGGTTTTAATCCCCAGCAAATATAAGAAATTCCTCGTGACTTACTCTTTTTAGAAATAAAACAAATAAAATCACACAAAGACATGAAATTGTGCACATTACAATTTATGCACCCCTCCTCAAGTGAAAAGAAACTGAAGCGTTATTGGCCATCTTTCATATATCAGGTGTAATGGGATAACTATGTATGTGTATTATTATTTCGTGTTTATTTCCACTCTGTGCAAAACACTGTGCTAGATCTTACAGAAAAAGAAAACAGGTATTCATTCTTTAAGGAGTTTGCGCGTTAATGAGGGAAACACACACGAGCTCAGTTACCACGAATGAGGTCTATGCATTTATCAGTTCAAAGTCATAAATAGCCCGGCTGTTCAGAAAAAGGAAGCATTTTCCCCTTACCACTGTCTTACTTACTCTGTCTTCAGAATCTTCATTATTGTAATGTTCTATACTACAATACTTAACTGTATTTTAACTGTGCACTTGACTTGCTCTTTTGACACAGTAAGATATTAAAGGGGAAGACAGCTATCTCTTTTTGCCTCAGAATATGGGAAGTCCTGGAATATTCCATCATCCAATAAACATGTCATTAAAGGAGGAGTAAGTAGATAATCAGTAACTTTAAAATAATTTTTTTGTAATTGGGGTATAGTTTCTTTACAATGTTGTGTTAGTGTCTGTTGTACAGTGAAGTGAATCCGCTATACGTATATATAGATCGCCTCCCTCTGGACCTCCCTCCCACCAGCCATCTTCATTCCACCCATCTAGGTCACCACAAAGCACAGAGCTCAGCTGCCTGTGCGAGACAGCCAGTTCCCAGTAGTTATCTGTTTTATACATCGCAGTGCACAGACGTCAATCGCAATATCCCAACTCATCCCCTGCCCCCGTGTCTACACGTCAGTTTTCTACATCTGCGTCTTTATTCCTCATCTACCAATAGGTTCAAATAGCCAGGACATGGAAGCAGCCTAAATGTCCATCAACAGATGAATGGATAAAAAAGATGCGGTATGTATACACAATAGAATATTACTCAGACATAAAAAGAAATAATATTGGGCCATTTGTAGAGACATGGGTGAACCTAGAGTCCATCATACAATGCGAAGTAGATCAGAAAGAGAAAAACAAATATTATATACTAACACATTTATGTGGACTCTAAAATAAACCATTTTTTACTGTAAAATCTCATTTAACAAAAGAGTACCCTCATAACCATAGAAATTATGTAGTGATAGAATGGGATGGGACATAAAATGATCCATCTATCATTTTATTTTCTCAACCTGACTTTTATAATCTTCTCCCAAAGCAATTTAAGCATCTGAATTAAATATATATGCTGCAAAGGGTAACTTATAAAATATTTTGGTAGTATATGCCAAAGTTCAATTAAACACTTGGATTCATATTTAATCTAACTTCTACTCATAAAAAGTCCTCACCCTTCCTCTGCAATAGAAATATATCATGTCATGGAAACTCTTTTTTTAATCATGTCCTCCTTATAATTTAAAATAACACAGCTTGTGAGTTTTTACTTTTTCTGAAAAAAAAAATATTTTTTAGAGGAACTTACAGTAAAACTGAGCCAAAGGTATAGAGATTTCCCATATACCTCTTGCCCCACATACACGCAAGCCTCTCCACTGTCAGAATCCTGCACTAGAAGGAACATGTTACAGCTAATAGACCTACATTAACACATCATTATCATCCAAAGTCCATAGTTTACCTTAGGGCTCACTGTTCCTGTGGTAGCTTCTATAGGTTTTAACAACTAGGTAACGACACAAATCCACAATTATAGTATCATACAGAATAGTTTCACTGCCGCAAAAATCCTTTGTGCTCTGCCTATTCTTCCTCTTCCTTAACCCTTGGCAACCACTGATTTATTTTTTTAATAGACCTTATTTTTTAGAACAATTTAAGCTTCACAGCAAAATTGAGCAGAAAGTACAAAGATATCCCCTTCCTGTACCCCTAGCCCCACACATGCACTTTTTAATCATTTCTATTGCACAAAGGGAAGTGAATGCAGAATTAGAAGCCACATGTTCTGCTTCTAAATTCTGTGTTCTTTCTACTTTATAGCAAATACTCCTCTCTAAACACAGTCTCTACTGTAACAGACTGGCTCTATGGACTTACTGTATACAAAGTTCATTCGGGGTGATTATGGCCCTAATTCTTTTATTAAAAATGCTCCTGAAAGAATCAGTTTTTGAAAGAAAGAGTTTTGTGTATTCACATTGCACTGTCCTTCAAAATTGCATTTTCTGTTAATATTCCATATAAGTAAGGAGTCAGTCACCTAAGTTCCTTCGTTTTTAACAAAGATCCTTGTGGACTAAATAGATTGTTAGTTTATTGCCAGCAATGGAATTCAGTGATGACACAAACATTTTTTTCTGTCATAGAATTAGAATCTCTCAGAAAAAGTCTATTAATTTAAAAAATGAGACTATATTATTAAATATTCTTCTATTCTTCTAAGTGACATTTTCTCTATATAAGTACTGACATATTTTTAAATCAGCGTTTATAATAACTTAATGTTTTCCAACACATTGCAAAATTGTTCCCATATAGTTTTTCTTATGATTTAACATGTGGAAAAAATTACATGGAGACAATTTAGCAATGTGTTGGATAAATCATTATTAATAAAGTTATTGGGTTGGCCAAAAAATTTCATTCCAGGAAATGTTACAGAAAAACTCAAATGAACTTTTTTGGCCAAACTGATATTATTCAGGTAATTATAGATATGTAGGTGGTTATAATCATTTATAATGTTGATAATTAATAATAATTGCTAATGCTATTTTATTAAAATTATTTGATGGCAAATCAGAAAATAAAAATATATCCATGAATGATATTTATATATTATAGAAAATATAAGAGTGTAATTGGAATCTGCTGAGAATCCCAGGGACAGGGAAGCCTGGTGGGCTGCCATCTCTGGGGTCACACAGAGTCAGACACGACTGAAGCGACTTAGCAGCAGCAGCAGCAGAAGATAGGCTATCTGAAGGAAACGTTTATCAGTACTTCTCATCAAATCACAGCCTTCCAGAAATAGAGTGGCTTGCTCAGATCTCAGCCTCTGGAGAATTACAAACTTGGAGAGGAACTTTAAAAATATTGGAGAGTAATTTTCCCTGTAAGCTGTAAAGAAGACACCTTAATAGGTATCACACCTTCCAAAACAATACATGTGACTGAAGCACAGCATCTCAGTCTATAAGAGAGGCTTGTAAACTGCCTCTGAATTGTGAAGAGAAGGTGCTTAAATGCCAGAATCTCTCAGGAGTGTTCTGCTGGCAACATACTCAAGGATGACACTCCCTTTCATGTGGATTGTAGGGTCCACCTTGTTGAACTAGCCCCAAACTAAATGAGGAACCAGGGTGGGTGAGAGAAGCTAATTGGAATCAGGGACAAACAAATCTCTTTAAATTGTACATTTTTGCCCTGAAGTGCCTTTCTTAAACTTTGCTCTCGGACATGCTGTGAAAAATAAAATAATACTGTAGGTTATTATCTTTCATTAGCCCTTCATATATCAAGAATTCTGGTTTTTCAAACTGCTTAGATTTGCTAAACATGGATACTATCTGTAGTTTTGCTTTGTTTCCATCTGAAAAAAAGCTAAGATAAAGGACTTTACAGGTTATGCAATGAGAGATCACATTCAAGTTACCATTCCAAAAGTGAAAATGAAGATGGAACTCTTTAAAACTATAGATGAATGTTACCTAATGATCCACGTGACTTCTCCAGTTTTTATTCAAACTATCAAGTGAAAAAATCAGTTTTGTAGAAACTGACTTTTGACTTATGAGTAAGATGATGCAGTGGTTCACAGTTTTATTCCTGGATGGTAAGATTTAGAAATCTGCCCCTGGTGGGCTGCCGTCTATGGGGTCGCACAGAGTCGGACACGACTGAAGTGACTTAGCAGCGGCAGCAACAAAGTACCAGAATCATAGTAATCTCAGGAAATAAGGAAGAGACAAGAGCAGCCACTGCCTGTATTTTCAGAAGGAAATCGGACTTCTCAGTTTCTTTACAGAACAACTCCTAAAACTTTGCAGTATGATGATTTATACTTCCTTTAATTTGAAGCTAATGAGGTTGATTAGGTGATTAAAGCAATTACTTTTGCTAAAAAAAAAAATAGTGTGATGCTTGAATTCTAGTAAGTGTCAAAGTGATGATCATATCATTATTTTCTGATTCTGAAAAAGCAGCCTGAGTAAAGTTTGCTTCAGCCTTTGCTCCAGTGAACTATCTGCACGGCTCACGCGAGTCAAGCACTCTGTTCTTAATGATGAAAAGCAGGAAGTTCAACCAAGTTCAAATGCGGAATGTAAACAGAAAGGAGATTCACAATATGCATGTATGACAGAGGAGATTCAGTTAAAAGACTCACATTTTCTACGTACAAAAAGGAAAATAATTGATTATAAAGATTGCATAAAAATAATTAAAAGTTACATTGTTTTGTGAATACCTCGAGAGAGAGATTTTAAACTTTTGAGGGGGGTGGGGGATGTTTATCCACCAAAGAAATCTAAATGTTGCTAATATTTACAGGGTCAGATAGAAAATAATAGAATTTTTTGGAGCTGGAATGTGCCCTTACGAATCAAATCCTCTTTTGAAATTTTAATTATTCATTGAATCTCACTTCTTCACTGAATGAAGTTACCCCAGTGTGAATAAAAATACCAATTGGAAATTGAATAAACTCCTTTAGCACAGTGACCTAACTTTTTCTAAAGATTAAGAGCTCTCAAAAGCAGGATTTTAAGTCATTTGCCCCAGCTTTGAACTTATTAAAATACAGACACTATACAGACCGTCTCCATTTTATGAAGGATTGATTTGTGATTTTGTGACTTTATAATGACTCAAAAGAGATACACATTCAGTAGAAACTGAAATTTCTGAAATTCAAATTGAATTTCAATTCAAATGTTGAATTTCAGTCTTTTCCCCAGGCTAGTGGTAAGAGGCACAATAGTTTCATACCTGTAGTTGCTGCTCCCACTCAGCCATGCAATCACAAGTGTGGACAATACACTTACAATGATTCTGCTCCCAGACAACCTTCTGTTTCTCACTTTCAGCACAACAGTCAATACATTATATAAATTTTTCAACACTTTATTATAAAATAAGATCTGTTAGATGATGACTTTGCCCAAGTGTCGGCTAATGTAAGTTTTCTGACCATGTTTAAGATAGGCTAGACTAAGCTATGATGTCCACTAGGTATTTTAAAGGCATTTTTAACTCACAATATTTTCAACTTATGATAGGCTTATTAGAACATAACCTCATCATCAGTAAAGGAAGACCTAAATTAAAAACATTTCTTTTCTGCCGTTGCCTGTTACTTTGTTGCACATGTCACCATTTACTTAATAATATTTAACACTCGAGTTATATTGCAGCATGCTGGGGCCATCTCAAAGATAATTTTTATCCCTGAGACCTGCATTATTCAATGGACTATATCCTTTAGTTACAACTACTTCACTTTACCGTATCCTGCTTTCCCACAACCATTATGTTCTATTTCTGCCTCATCCATCATCACACATGTACTTGCTTACAACTGCACTTTCCTTACCCTTCACTTCTGAAATAAAGAGTTCATACAAGTTTAAGCGGTTTACATGAACCTTCTCTTCTTATCCTATTTAAACCTGGATTCCCCTGAATATACTGTTCTCTCTATAAAAATCCTAAACTTATAAAAGCTACTGGATCCAGATAATCCAGGGCTCTGTTCCTCTACAAGGAGTCTATAAAGACTTGAAGAAAAAACAGTAAAAGGGATTGATCATGTGATTTCTCAAAGCATAGGCATATACTCCCTATGGGTATATGTGGGTATTTGGTGATGCTAATGATAGCTGACCAGGAAGAAGCTATTTCTCCTCTGCATTTTCTTAATACCTCCCCACCCATCCTTCCTAAAGAGAATTCACATTATATTCCAATGAAAGATTAAGCTATTCTTTATTCAAAGCTGTACAGTGCCCAAGAATGGGAATATAATTAACAAAAAACAATTTGATGCAGGTACCTAAGTATTATGGACCACACATTCTCCTGGGATGTCCAATCACATCCTGAAACAATGACTAAATCCCTGTTCCTTTTGTGTATCTTGTAAATTTTACAGCCCCCAATCATTCGCTTTCAAAGATTTTTCTTCTCTATTCGATTTCTGCTGGTATGCAGTGGAGATTAAGAAGCCTTGGTCTCATTGTTAGTTGGGCATATGAGGCTTTCCACTTCAGGGTGCAGCTTTTGACAAAATCTTTCCCTAAATCCACCAATGGGTTTTCCTTTTGTCTCATTTGCTGAAACTTGGTCTAATGGTCTCTATTAGGTACAATAGAAACTAAAATCCCAGTATACAGCAGGGGATCAACATGCTATGTGTGGTTTAGAGCAATAGCATTTTACCACTTGGGGACATGTTATCACATGAAAACATCTCCATCCTCCACATTTGAGGGTTCTAGTAGCAAGGAAGAAGGTAAAATGGATATTCCACAAACCACTGTGTCTACCAGTCAGTGACTACAAATTACTCATTGAGAAAAAAGCTTAGGGTTAAAATTCATAGAAAAGAAGAAAAAAATGGAAAGTTATATGTTGTCATTAATGTTTATTTATGACTGCCCAATATTCTCCCATTTCATTTCTTGTTTATTATGTAACAATTTCATGAAATTTATGAAATGTAGCAAAATTTTTCTAAGAGGATGAAACCCAAAGGAAATTGATAGAGTAGGAAGCTTTGATTTAAAAAATGTTCAATTTTATAACAGAAATAGCCAAGCCTGATTCCCAATGGCTTTGGTAACTGCCTACCAAGGCAATCTATTCCATACTGAGAATATAAACAGCAGTTATTTCTTATAATTAGCCAAGTGAAAATGTGGTAATGGATATAGACCTGTGTGTTAAGAAAGTGTCTATATTTTCTGATAGAAGGTAGAAGCACCTCGTAGTAACAGTGCTAAGACTGAATTAAAAGCACTGTAAAAAAATAACTCTCATCTTTTATTCCTAAAGAATAAGAAGGGGAAAAAATGTACTATTGTAAGATTAGGGTGAGTCTTACAAATGGCAGAAAGGCAATGACATGATTGTTGATAAGGAATGAAGAGACCACAGAAGTACCAACTCTCTCACATTTACCAGGAAATTCCAGCATGACAGCCCCAGATGAAGCAAATATACTAAGAAACAGGAAGTAGGATGTTATTGTGTCTCTCTTCCTACAACTTTAAAAAGTCATTCCATCAGAAAAAAATTTCATTATATGAAGTTACAGGAACCACATGGAAAAACAAATTAAATGAGAAACACTGTATTTCACAATCTCATAATTATTTTTATGTAGTTAAATCCCTGTAAACTGTCAGGTAACTCCATGATTTGATATACTCCATTTCTTTGGGAGCAGTTACAGCTAAAGATGGGAAAATTTTCTAGTACAATTATTTAGTACAATAGTTAGTAAAACACCAAATGAATAAGCTATTATAACCATTACAGAGCTTTTTTAATATGCTAAAGATCTTTGCCTACAATAGTTAAAGCTATAGTTTTCCTAGCAATCATATACAGATGTGAGAGCTGAACAATAAAAAGGGCTGAGTGTGAAGAATTGGTGCCTTCAAACTTCTTTCCAACTGCCTTTGAACTATAGAGTTGGAGAAGACTCTTGAGAGTTCCTTGGACTGCAAGGAGATTAAACCAGTCAATCCTAAAGGAAATCAATCCTGAATACTCATTGGAAGGACTGATGCTGAAGCTCCAATACTTTGGCCACCTGATGCAAAGAACTGACTCATTGGAAAAGACCCTGATGCTGGAAAAATTGAAGGCAGGAGGAGAAGGGGATGACAGAGGATGAGATGGTTGGATGGCACCACTGACTCAAACATGAGTTTGAGCAAGCTCCAGGAGATGGTGAAGTACGGGGAAGCCTGGCGTGCCACAGTCCATGTGGTCACAAAGAGTTGGATAGAACCAAGAGACTGAAAAATAACAACAACAAAGTTCTTTGACAAAAATAAAGGTTTCTCTGACTAGTATTATTGCTGGGAGCAACTGAATAAAGCACAGGAGGCCAGATTCTCCTTTTAAATTTTTTACACAGCTCAAGACTGTACTTTCAGAGATCATTTCTATAGTTTAAAACCCAAGTTTCTACACAACTCTAAAGGTGGAAAGTATGTTCACAGAAAAGCTACCTTAAATTTTTTAGGTAAGATCATTCATTTGCTTCTTCCTTGGTGGCTCAAATGGTAAAGCATTTGCCTGCAATGCAGGAAACCCAGGTTCAGTCCCCGGATTGGGAAGATCCCTTGGAAAAGGAAACAGCAACCCACTCCACTACTCTAGCCTGGAGAATTCCATGGGCAGAAGAGCCTGGTGGGCTACAGTCCATGAGATTGCAAAGAGTCAGACATGACTGAGCAACTAATTTTTCTTTCATTTGCTTATAGTCTTAAGCATAAGGTTGATAGTAACATACCTCATCAGTCAGTCAATTCAGTCGCTCAGTCGTGTCTGACTCTTTGTGACCCCATGAATCACAGCATGCCAGGCCTCCCTGTCCATCACCAACTCCCGGGAGTTCACTCAGACTCACATCCATCGAGTCAGTGATGCCATCCAGCCATCTCATCTTCTGTCGTCCCCTTCTCCTCCTGCCCCCAATCCCTTCCAGCATCAGAGTCTTTTCCAATGAGTCAACTCTTCGCATGAGGTGGCCAAAGTACTGGAGTTTCAGCTTTAGCATCATTCCTTCCAAATGATCTCCTTCAGAATGGACTGGTTGGATCTCCTTGCAGTCCAAGGGACTCTCAAGAGTCTTCTCCAACACCACAATTCAAAAGCGTCAATTCTTCGGCTTTCAGCTTTCTTCCCTGTCCAACTCTCGCATCCATACATGACCACTGGAAAAACCATAGCCCTGACTAGACGGACCTTATTCTAATGGGATTAACATAACCCTGGAGGTGGACATGGCAAGCTCTCCAGTACTCTTGCCTGGAGAATAACCTCTATCCAGGATAGAAGAGCCTGATGGGCTACAGTCCATCGGGTTGCAAAGAGTTGGACACCACTCAAGCTGGAGTTACTTAACACACACACAAGCAGAGTCAATGTATAATGACTAAATTTGGCCATATGTTAATTAACCAACTAAGCAAGTTTATAAATGAATGACAGAGGAATTCACCAAACAGTAATGTTCTAATAAAAGATGAGTCTTAGCTAGTCACTTCTATTAGGATACTCAATCAACAATTGAAATTCACTATGAACCAAATAAAAGCAACCTGAAATTTTATAATTAATTTTAAGAAATACGAATGTATACATTGGACCACAATTAAAATAGATTTATTATTAAACAAAATAAGAGATGAATCTAACACCAAATTTGAGTTGAAAATAATATACAATATAATTAATATAGTTTTAAAGTTATGAGTAAAATAAATTCTTAAAAGAGAAACAAAACGTTTTAAAGAGTGAAGTAAGAGACATTGGACCTGACCCAGAGTTACCCCACACTCCTTAGTAGACTCTGTCCTTAAGACAAAACATGAGGGGCTTATCAGCAAGACTTTGTCTGCAGGGGAGAGGAGTATTTAAAGTTCTTTTGCCCAGGACCAATCACTTATTCTCACTTAGAAAAATCCCAGTTATGATTTGCCTTAACGAGCCTATAGGTAGAGAACATTATAGCCTACCACCATCATAGCTAGTCCATATGGAAATAACATTTATCTTTAAAAACAAATAAAAAACGGCATTTCTCTCTATGCCTTAGATTCCCGTGAATTTAGTTTAGTTTAGATGCATGCTAAGTCACTTCAGTCATGTTCAAGTCTCTGCAGCCCTATAGACTGTAGCCCATGAGGCTCTCTCCATGGGGATTCTCCAGGCAAGAATATTGGAGTGGGTTGCTATGTCCTTCTCCAGGGGATCTTCCCAACCCAGGATCGAACCCATGTCTCTTACATCTCTTGCTTTGACAGACAGGTTCTTTACCACTAGCACCACCTAGATAACTAACAACATATATGTATTCTTCCTACAAACCAAAATAAGGGGCCCCTATCAGAAAAGGGGCTGGCTGCCTTGTGCTAGCTGTACACTTCTTCTCCATTCTTTCAAATCCTACACTGTGCTCTGAATATGAAAATTGTGTCACTATTCTACTCTTAATGAGAGGTATCTAGTAATATCTTGAGAACTTGAGCTAGATTCTCAGTTCAGTTCAGTTCAGTCACTCAGTCATGTCCGACTCTTTGCGACGCCATGAATCGCAGCACGCCAGGCCTCCCTGTCCATCACCAACTCCCGGAGTTCACTCAGACTCACGTCCATTGAGTCAGTGATGCCATCCAGCCATCTCATCCTCTGTCGTCCCCTTCTCCTCCTGCCTCCAATCCCTCCCAGCATCAGTTATTCTGCTGAACAACAAATACAAGACTTTTACCAAGAGAATATAAGTGAAATTAAATTTAGAGAATAAAGGTAAAATCTATGGCCAATTATGGGACAATGAATATCTAGCATACTTAGTTCCTACTGTCAAATCATTGAGTTACCAACCCAGATGTTATTCAGTAAGAAGCCTGACTTGGCTGCCAAGGACAACCTAGATTCCTGGGAAATTCTAGCAATGTATCAATGAGATGACACCCCTTCTAATTCCCCTGTGTATTTTTAAAATTTAATTATTGCCTTCTTCCTGTTGTTTTTATTCTACTTCGACTACTGGGTAAACTAATCATAATCACTGTTACATCAATTCGGATTTGTCTTGGCAGAAATTCCAATAATCTATAGGAAAATGTACAGAATTTTGTGTTTATATGATGATTGAAAAGATTAGGCAACACTAATTAGGGCATTTGTTTTCCCTTTTTCTGGTACGAATATATAGATTCAAATATGGGTCATTAAGTAACTTCCAGAGACCATTTAGCAAATGAATAAAGGGAAGGTTTTCTGATGTTCTGAGACCTAACTCACATTCTGGCCTGTCCATATCACAATCAGAGCAAAAGTTAGCGTAGTGAGCCAGTTGGAGGAGAACCAGACATGAAATATGATAAACCCGGGAGGGGAGGCCCAGGACAGGAAGCTGGAAGCAGTATGGTGCTGGCTCATGCCACACTCAGCATCTTCTAGATTAAGTTTTGGCCAGGTTAGCTTGCTGCAGAAAAAAATGTGAAGCAGAAACTTGCTCATTATAGAGGTGTAAGTTGACTAAAAACAGAGTAATACTGTTTAGTAATTATCACCTTTTCCTCCCAGCTGCTCTATGCCCCCAACACACACATCTAATAACAAATGGATATATGGCATGAAAGTCTTTGGCACAAGACAAACAGACAAAGAGTCCAGGAAATGTGCCCCAGGAAAGAGTTCTAAAAACAGACACTTGGAAAATCTTCACTTTGCTGCCTTAGGTTTATCGATGATGTCTTCCCCCAAAAGACCAATTAAGATTCTCCTCCAAAATCCAAGAGTCCTTCTAGGTTACCAAGAGATAGTCTCTTCTTTTTTAGACTAAAAACAAATATTTTAAAATACTTACAGCTAAGAAGGAGGGAAAGTTCTTTTATCTATAAATGTCCTTTTGCATTTATATTTTGTCTCCTAAAACTCCTGAAAATGCATGGCAAAATAAATCACCAGTCATAATATAGTTTAAAGCCAATACAATAAAGGCTGGTTGAGGGATGTTGGTGTCTTAGACTTTTAAAACATAGTAAGTAATATAATTACATTGAGATATATTAAAATAAATATGTCACTGCATTTGTGAGAGGAGAAAAGGTATATTTTCTTGACACAGAAGGACTTAGACTGGACATTTGTATTCATAGAGCACCACTGAAGAAGTGTTAGGCTTTTTTGGGAAAATGACTTACTTCAAATAAGAGCCAGAAATTGGTGCCCTCTGGGATTGCACACAGCCAGTTTTTTGTCCCTAAATTGCTGGAATTACATCTTTGTTTCTCTGTCTTCTCATTCTGTAATTGGCCCTATAATTTAGTTTTGACCTGTTCCCTGCCTAAGACTCCACGCTGACTCCAGTAGCCTTCCACCATCTAAGGAACAAAGCCCTGTCCTGAACCCCAACCAGCAAGGTGGGCCTATGCCTACCAACAAGTCAGCGGTGCAAGCAATCACCACTGTCTCCCTGGCTCACAGTATTCCCTGTTTTCTGGCTTACTCACTACTGATCTGACTGGAAAATGGCTCTTTCTGCATTGCAAATTAGACTGCAACACTCCTCAAAGATGAACCCCTGATTCATCACCCACATCGCATCAGCGTTTATACTGAGTCACTTCCTCTATGTCAGTTCTTCCCCACAGAACAGGCTTTGTGGTGCCGCCTGAACCTGTGCAGGCAGGTTTTTGGCTGTTTCACTGTAGAAAGACATCAGTATTGGGCATGAGTCATCCCAAGATGTGATATTATATGCAGGATTTTAAAGATGTGACGTTCCCTTACCAAGATTCCCATTCCCTGAATCTTCAAACATGTATCTAGACATGTTGGCATATGCAAAAGATCATTAATCCATTGACCTTCAAGCAAGGATACTAACCTGGTTTATCAGGGTGGATTCAGTATAGCCCTATGAGGAAAAAGATTAAAGAGTGCCTCTGAGAAGTGCATCCAAAGAGGAAGATGAGAGATACAGCAGAGAGAGGAAGCCAAAGAAATTCCAAGCAGGAAAAGTACATCACTGCTGGCTCAGATGTGGGGGCCCATGTGCAAGGACAGGCAAGGGTCTGGAGGAGCTACAGGCAAACCCCAGCTGACAGCCAGCAAGAAAATTTTGATTCTCCAACCACAAGGAACTGGATTCTGCCAACAATCTGAAAGATTTTTTGCCTTAATTTTATTGCAGTAGAGTTGATTTACAATGTTGTGTTAGTTTCAGGTGTAACCCTGAAAGATCTCAGAAGTGGATTCTTTCCCAGAAGTTCCAGATAAGATCCAAGATCACTGACATCTTGATTTCAGTTTTGTGAGACGAAACACAGAGAAAGGAAACCAATGAAGTCATCCGGACATATGACCTGTAGAACAGTGAGGCCATAAATTTGCACTGCTTTAAGCCATTGACTTTATGGAAATTTGCTTTGACAGCAATAGGAAACTACTTACAGATGTTCAGTTGACTCATAATTTTTTGGGGAAAAAGAATTCTTAGGTTAGGAGGGAGGAGATGTATGTATACCTATGAGATGGTTAGATAGCATCACCAACTCAATGGACATGAATTTGAGTAAACTCCAGTAGATTTTGACAGATAGGAAAGCCTGGCATGCTGCAGTCCATGGGGTCACAAAGAGTCAGACACAACTTCACGACTGAACAACAACATCAAAAACAAGGCTGACTCATGTTGCTGTATGGCAGAAACCATCACAATATTGTACAGTAATTATTATCCAGTTAAAAATAAAATCAAATTTAAAAAAAAGATTTCTTAGGAAAAAGACACCTCTGGTTAAGGTTAAGTTCTATATTCTTTTTCAGACACACAGTTAGCTCATATTTCATGTAGTTTCACCAGAACTTTACACGTTGCAGCTTTTTGTAACCAAACATGTCTTCATTCACTAGACATTTATTGAGCATCACCTCTGCCCAAAGGTCTTCGGCAGATATAAAGAATTCCCACCTGTGGTTTCATCCTCATATGGAAGATGGGCTGATCCTATAGGACAAAGCCTAACCACTTTAACACAGCACTCACAGTGTTCAATTATCTACCATTGGCCTCTGATTCTCCTCTTCTCCTTATGATCTGGCCTGACATGATACCAGCTTCTTTCTAAATCCCTGATATCTTTTTTGTGCTTTTGAAACTTGGAACTTACAGCTCCACTACCTCAAGTAAGCTTTTTCCTTTGTCAAGAAGACTCCTCCCCTAGATAGTCTCGTGGCTTTCCCATTTACCTTGTTCAAGTCGTTGCCACATTTTGTTCTTTCCCATACCCTTACCCTGACCACCCTATTGAACACTGTAAGCTACCATCACCTCCACACTCTGAACTAGCCTCCTATGTGTGTATGTGTGTATTAGTTGCTCAATCATGTCTAACTCTCTGCAACACCATGGACTGTGTCATACCAGGCTTCTCTGTCCATGGAATTCTCCAGGCAAGAATACTGGAGTGTCTTGCCATTCTCTTCTCCAGGGAATCTTTCTGACCCAGGGACTGAACTCAGGTCTTCTGCATTGCAGGCAGATTCTTTACCATCTGAGCCAATTCAGGGAAGCCTGAATTGACCTCATCCCTGTACAATTTCTATTCCATAACACTTAGCAATCTTCAAAGCACTGTATTATTCATTTATTGTATTCATTGGGTACTGTCTCCTTCCTCCCCAATAAAATATAAAAATTTGCAAAAATATAAAAGAAAGTGACTTTTATCTGCTGTGTTCACTGAGTTATCCCAGGTACCCAGAACTGAGCCTCACTCATGGCAAACAAATTCTTTAAAAATAGTAACAGATCAATGAATTATGATCTTACTAAGACTGATTGACCTTACCAAGATTATATATTTTCAATAGTTATCTGCAGCATGGAGTTTGCAAGAGCCCAGTGGATGTTCATGAAAAGTGGAAAACTGGAAGGTCCACAGGTCACCTTGCTAAGATCAAAAAGTGATCAGGGCCTCAGTTCAGTTCAGTTCAGTCTCTCAGTCATGTCCGACTCTTTGCGACCCCATGAATCGCAGCACGCCAGGCCTCCCTGTCCATCACCAACTCCCGGAGTTCACTCAGACTCACATCCATCGAGTCCAGTGATGCCATCCAGCCATCTCATCCTCTGTCGTCCCCTTCTCCTCCTGCCCCCAATCCCTCTCAGCATCAGAGTCTTTTCCAATGAGTCAACTCTTCCCATGAGGTGGCTAGGACTTCACAATTGTCAAGTGTCTATAATGCCCAACATTCTTCTAGGACTGATCTGGAAGTAAGGGAAGCATTGCTAGACAGGTTTTGGTGAAAGTAAGGTCAACCTTACCTATACAGGATGCTACCAGGATGAATAACTTTTCAAATTCTTGAAAAAAAGAACAGGAGAGTTTGAGTCTCACTCATAAATCCCTTTTCACAACTATCCCTTTATTCAATAAAGACATAAAAAATAATGCTTAATTGAATGCAATATTTATTACTTCTACATGACCATCCCTATTGACTCTCAGTCTTTTTTATAAACTTTCAATTCATGACTGACATTTCCTCCTAGTCTTTAAAAAAAAAAAAAAAAGGCATTTTAACCTTGTTAGTCAAATACCTGAAATGCAAGGGTGAAAATTGTAAAGATTCGAGATTTTTTTCTCTCTTCCTACAAATGCAAGTTGTTCCCTTTGAGGTTATTCTTTAACATTTTCTAATTTCTGACTCATTTTCTGAAGTTGTACCTAGAAGAAAAAAGGTTGCAAAGAGCTATAAGCCCCTATGAAGCCACATATGGCTCCCAACACATAAACCAAAGCCACAAATTGATATGTATAAAACTTTGAAAGTTTAAGAATGTGCTTCTGGGATATGTGACTGAAAAGTACCGACACTGTCAATTCTAGTGAGGTGAAAGCACCTAGAACCTGTTTACAGAGTGAAGCAAGTCAGAAAAAGAAAAACCAATATTATGCATTAATTCACACTTATGGAATTTGGAAAAATGGTACTGATGAACCCATTTGCAGAGTCGGAACAGAGGTGCAGACATAGAGGACCGTCTTGTGAACACGGTGGGATAAGGAGAGGGCGGGGCGAATCGAAAAGAGTAGCACTGAAACAAATACATTACCATGCGGAAAATAGAGCCAGCAGAAAGTCGGCGCGTTAACACGGGGAGCTCAAGCTGGGGCACTGACACCTAGAGGGGTGGTATGGCGCGAGGGATGGGAGGGAGGTTCCAGAGGGAGGGGACGTATGTCTACTTATGGCTGATTCAGAAACAAACACAACATTGTAAAGCAATTATCCTCCAATTAGAAAAATAATTTTTAAAGGTATTGACACTGTGAATGACAAGGAGACAGTGTGCTCCCTGGTTGGAAAAAAAAAAAAAAATCCTAGCTCGTGCTGGCATCGTACACCATGCTTGAACTTGTCCACTATTTAGTAGGTTACAGCGTGCCAGCTTTACAGAGGAAATGTTTATGAAGGAAAAGTTTCAGCTCTCTTTCTTTAGCCTTCTGTATCTTGTCCAAAGCAGTTTTGCCAAAGCCAAAGTTTTAAGGGCTGGGCTCAATTTCTCCATTTTAAATAGGGAGCACACATAAAAGTGCCAACCAGTAAGAATAAATGGAGTGAGCTTCTTGCCCAAAGTGGTAGACTTCATTTGGCTAACCATGCCAGAGCAAATACACCCATTGGGCTCATTCAAAGCCAGTCAGATGTGGACTTGGTCCCAACAACAGCAAGTGGAAAAACTCAGTCCTCAAATCACCTCATTGTGGGTTTGCATGTTTTAAGTTATGCCTCCTGCAACCTAAATAGCAGCTATTTCAAACATGTTTTCATCCCCCAAATCCTAAAATGGATCTAATCACATAGTTTCATTTAAGTATGTTGTGTTTTTAAGTAAACACAGCAAACATGACCAACTTTCCCTTAAAACTAGAGGAATAGCAGATAAACAAAGATAATTTAAAGCTCAACATATTTAGGTATGAAGGAGGAAAAAACAGCAATTTATTTTTTGAAAAATGAGGAAAATAATTTTTTTAAAGAACTTCCAATCTGCTTGGGAAATTTTAATTTTAAAGGTAATTTCAATGGCCTAAATAATTTGTATTAAATATTCCAAAGAATACTCACAGTAGACTGAGTGTCATGGCTACAAAGCCTCTGATATGTGCATGTCCTAAGGTAAACTTTGTCAATACTGCCTATTAGACTTATCTGAAGAATTTTTTTTTTAAATTAGATGACTAGATCTGACCTTTGACCAGTTCAAAAAGAATTTCTGCAAGTTCAGGTGATTCTAAAATCTGGCCAGGGCTGTAAATTGAGAAGGTTTACAAACAAAAGGAAGGTAATAAGAATTGAGAGAAAAATGTTTTGCCCACTTGCCTGATGATCCGTGTATCCTGGAATGCTTCTGAACACCTGTTGCATGCCAATTTCTGGGGAAAAGCTTGGGAAATATATTTTTAAGCAGGAGCACAACAATCTTTATCACCAGGAGCCTGTCTCCTGAAAGGAGAAATGTAACAATATAAAAGCTTAAGCGGATATCCATGGAAAGCAAAATGGAGAACTGGAGAACAAAATGTTATTTAAGTTGCCTTCCAAATCACCACCTGAGCCTTTTTCAGGTAAGGCTTAAATGTTTCTCGCTCAGTTGTATCCGACTCTTTGTGACCCCGTGGACTGTAGCCCACCAGGCTCCTCTGTCCATGGAATACTCCAGGCAAGAATACTGGAGTGGGTTGTCATTTCTTTCTCCAGGGGATCTTCCCAACCCAGAGATCAAACCCAAGTCTCCTGCATTGCAGGCAGATTCTTTACCATTTGAGCAACGAGGAAAGCCCTAAGGTTTAAGGTCTACATTAACTGAGGCACACTTCAGCGGGCGTTCAAGTTTCCCTTAACATTTCTCGTTGAAACCCCAAGGAAAAAGCAAGGTGAAAAAGGTCAAGAGCAAGATGACATTGTCAGGCACTGGGCTGTAGCTTTGGAGGACGGGGGATTTTCTAGAAGAGTTGGATCGGGGGCAGATCCTCTCATGTCATCTTCCTGTCCTCACATAGATTCACTCTCTTCACATCACACACTGTGTTCTGTTCACAGTCTTTTGTCGTGTTGAGCTGGGGCCTGGAGTTCCTTCAGAGGAGCAGGGATCTCCAGCTCCACAAAGCCTGATAATACATTTGATTTGGCCATTTAATTGTATGCTAAAATAGTCTTTTAAGTATCTGATTGCATTGTGCTATTTGTCTTACTAACTTATACTGTTTTATTTTTAGTAGCTTGTTTTGGTATTTCCCTCTTGGAATACTGGAGTATTGTGGTAGTCATTGAAAATCCATCTTTCTATACAAGTCCCCAACCCTTGAGATCTAATGCCTGAAGATGTGAAGCTGATGTAATAATAATAGAAATAAAGTGCATAATAAATGTAATATGCTGGAATCATCTTGAAACCATCACCCCACATTTCATGGTCCATGGAAAAATTGTCTTCCACAAAACCAGTCCCTGATGCCAAAAAGATTGGGGACTAATGCTTATCAAACTATAACATAAAGAGGGCAAAGGCAGGCTTTCACAGTGCGCCATTGAATTTCCTGCATGATTTGGCCTGTGAGACCCCATGACATCAGTGGCAATGCCCAGAGGAACAACAGAGAAGCTTGATGGGCACAGAAATATTCTAGTGGGATACAACAGTATCACAGCAGGACATGGTGATACAAGGAACTCCCATGTCAAGGAATGCAGAAGAGAATCTTAGGAATCAACGGAGTAACCACTAGAATATTCAGACAAAACTTTGTTTCTATTGAGCATGACTTGAGGTTCTACGAAATGAAGACCAAAGCCAGAAAGACTGAAGAGGTCACTGTACCACCTGTGTGTGTGCATGCGTGTCTGACTTTGTGCCACCCTTATAGTCTACAGGCCCTTCTGTCCATGTGGATTCTACAGGCAAGAATACTGGAGTGGGTTGCCATGCCCTCCTCCAGGGGATCTTCTTGACCCATGGATCAAACTTGCTTTTCTTAAGTCTCCTCCATTAGCAGGTGGGTTCTTAACCACTAGCACCACCTGGGAAGCCCACCATGCCTACATCTCTACCCAAAGACAAAGGAGATCTAGAGATACTTATATTTAATCAATTTTTCTTAAAAAGCAGGATGCAATAACATTCATGCAACAATTTGAGTTGTGTTAGAGAAACTGGGTGCATATTTTAAAACCTTAATGATATAGCAGACATGGTTAACAGTGTTTACTTCTGGCTAGTAGGTTTGTGAGTGACTATAGGGATTTTTTTTTCTTTTTGCTTAATTATACAATCAATATTCTTATAATAACTCATAGTATTAAAGTTATACAATTACAGTTGTTCAAGTTTTAAGGTTTATTATATATGTGTGATTTAAGGAACTCAAGTTTTCAAGCATCATTATTGGTCTAAGCCTTTCTCATAGCAACAGGTTGTTAAAGAAATAAATATGTATATAATGGTAGTCAAATTATATATTAATCATGTCTTAAAGGAGTAATAGTGTTCATGATTAAAATACAAGTATGTGTGTATTAGTCATTCAGTTGTGTCCAACCCCATGGAATTTTGCCCACCAGGTTCCTCTGGCCATGGAGTTCTAAAGGCAAGAATATTGGAATGGGTTGCCATTCCCTCCTCCAAGGGATCTTCCTGACCCAGAGATCGAACCCGGGTATCCTGCATTGCAGGCAAACTCCTTACCATCTGAGCCACCAAGGAAGCCAAAAATATAATACTGTAATGTATTTTTGTTATCTAATACAAATATTATTCAATAATAGTTATTCACTGTATTGGCTAATATTTTTTCAGTATACTCTTATTCTGTTACTTTAGACTGTGTGTGTTTTTTTCTTTTCCCTATAGTTTGCTACTGTAAATACATTATTTTTTTAAATTTAATTGAAGGTTAATTACTTTACAATATTGTAGTGGTTTTTGTCATACATTGACATGAATCCGCCACGGGTATACATGTGTTCCCCACCCTGAACCCGCTTCCCACCTGCCTCCCCATCCCATCCCCCTGGGTCATCCCAGTGCACCAGCCCTGAGCACCCTGTCTCATGCATTGAACCTGGACTGGTGATCTGTTTCACATGTGATAATATACATGTTTCAATGCTATTCTCTAAGATCATCCCACCCTTGCCTTCTCCCACAGAGTCCAAAAGACTGTTCTATACATCTGTGTCTCTTTTGCTGTCTCACATACAGGGTTATCATTACCATCTCTCTAAATTCCATATATGTGTGTTAGTACACTATATTGGTGTTTTTCTTTCTGACTTACTTCACTCTGTATAATCGGCTCCAGTTTCATCCACCTCATTAGAACTGATTCCAATGTGTTCTTTTTAATGGCTGAGTAATATTCCATTGTGTATATGTACCACGGCTTTCTTATCCATTCTTCTGCTGATGGACATCTAGGTTGCTTCCATGTCCTGGCTATTATAAACAGTGCTGTGATGAACACTGGGGTACACGTGTCTCTTTCAATTCTGGTTTCCTCTGTGTGTATGCCCATCAGTGTTATAAGGAATCAATACTGTCAACATCACTGACTATGAGGAACTGCAAAACTCAGGTTCTTTAGTTCTGGGACCCAAATCCCACCAGTAGCTCAACTGACCAGCATGGTCACCAACATAGTTCTCAGAAGAACAATTATTTTAGCTGAAAGTCAGATTTTTCTAAACACAGAGTAGAAAATCCATGATTCTATTTAGCTATTCCTTTAACAAAAAGCAGAATTTTATAATATGCTTAAGTACAATCCATCTCCATTTATATTAAATTTAATATATTACTCTTAACTTTAGTTAACATAAGGTATCCAACTATTAATAAGGGTTCAAAATATCGAACTATTTGTTCCGTGAAGGGTCACATATGAAAAAGTGCTGTCTCTTGAGGATTTTCTTTGTAATTCATATTTTCTCTTTGTTGTGCAAACATTGAAGTTTTCGTCGTCACAACTTAAGGTATGTTTTAGAATAGATATAACAATACATCTGTTGGATGGCCAACAGAAACACCACCTATAACCCTCAGACCCCAGAGTGGTGCACACCAAAATGGGGAACTGGAGTTATCACTCACTATCATAGAATTGTTAACTCACAATGAGTAAATTTATTGCCTTCCTCTCTTTCTGATGAGGTACACTCTAAATGGAATGACCTCATATCAGACCCAGTAGAATGAAATGGCAACCCACTCCAATACTCTTGCCAGGAGAATTCCATGGACAGAGGAGCCTGGTGGGCTACAATCCAAGGGGTCACAAAGAGTCAGATAAGACTGAAGTGGCAGAGCTCACAATGAAATAGTCTATTGATTTTTAAAAAGTATCTGATGAAAATTTAATTTAGTTAACTTTATTAAATAGAGAGGTATATAAAGGCATATCAAAAATGTTGCCATCTGAAGCAGTGAACTTTTATTCTGGGTGATGGATGTCTATTTATAGATGAGTTTTCATAATTTTGGCCTCTGTACTTCTGAAAAAAAAGAGTTTCCATCATGGCATTCAAAAACAACGTGCTTACAATAATCCTACAGCAAAAATCATAATCATAATCAACATTGTCAATATCATCCTAGTTATAACATGTAAACTATAACCAAGAGCCAAGTTTTAAATCTCACCTTTGCCTTAAGTCTTTTAAGAAATAATATCCAAAATTAGAGGCATAAAATGACAGTAAAAATCAAAGAAGATTTTTTAAAAAACATTTCATACTCGTGCCTTAAACCATAAGAATATAAGGGTATGATATACTTTGATTTTATATTGCTTATTGAAAAGAAAAATCTCATATTGAAGCCTTTTCCTCTGTGACTTAGTATCCTTGAACACGATCATTATTAGTCTGTTATAGTGAAAGTATTCCATTAGAAAATAAGCTACAGCTATGGACTTGGATGTATAAAAATATTAGCAGTAGGATAAATTTACTTGTAGTACTGAGTCTAAAAATTGGTAAGTGTAACTAAAGAGGAAGAAAACATGCAGAGATTCACTGAAACTCTGTCATAAGCAATACATAATAAGTGGAAATTGCATGCTCTGTAGCCGTAAGAAATTTTATTGAGTTGTATTTTTACATCTGGCCTACAGGCAAAATGTATGCCCAGGAGGCATGTTCCAATTGTGATGGATACTTGGGTAATGACTACAGTGACAGGGAAAATACTATAGTTATAAACCAAAGCATAATAGTCATCTGTGAAAACTGGACTTGTCAATCCTATCTGAAACATACAGATCATACTTACCACTCAAGCCATGACTATAATTACAAAAATGAGAGGATAATAGAATATATTTATCATACAGGTCTAGAATATAGCTGTGTTGAACACTGTTTAAACATTAGCATTAAACTAATCTGTGTTAGAGGAACTAATGGGCAGAAAAAGTCAACTAAGAATATATAGTTGCAGGATCAATTAAATCAATTAAAGGATCAATATGACAATGACTAAAACACAGAATAATGAAAGCATTAAAGAACAGGCATTACAAAGAAACTAGTCCTCCTTTGACTTAGGCATACACATAAAAAGCATTCATTAGAGAAAACAGGTAAAAAGTCACTATCCATTGTAGTACGCTCTATGTGGTTGTCTTTTCAACCTCTTAATGGTGTCATTTCAAGGTCATTTAATTTTGTTCTAGTCGAAGTTATCAAAATTTTGTTATAAATTATGCTTTTGATGTAATAGCTATGAAATATTAGCTTAACCTAAGGTCATGAAGATTTTCTCCTATGTTTTATTCTAGAAGTGTCATTGTTTCACATATTGCACTTAGATCTATAGCCCATCACTACTTATTGAGACCAGACTTTCCATTGGATTATCTTGGCATATTTGTCAAAAATCAATTGTCATAGATATAATATAGTTAAAAAAACAATACTCCAAAACTTGATCTACAGTTTCAACATAATCCTTATCAACATTCGAATTGTTTTATTCTTTTTTTGACTTTTGACATATTGATCATAAAATTATGTATAACAAAGGAATCCAGAATATCTAAACAATTCTGAGAAAGGAGAACAAAGTTGGAGAGATCACACTTCCTGATTTTAATATGGTATTAGCTTAAGGACAGACACATAGATCAATGAAATAGAACTGAGTGTCCAAAAATAATCCCTTACATTTATGGTGTATTGATTTTCAACAAGGGTGCTGAGACCACTCAATGGAGGAAGAAAAGCCTTTTCAACAGATGGTTCTGAAAAAACTGGATAGCCTCCCCCCCTTCCCCCCACAACACACAAAATGAAGTTGGAACCCTTTTTTATCTGTACATAAAAATAAACTCAAAATGATCATGGGCCTAAATTTTAGATCTAAAACTATAAAATTCTTTGAATAAAATATAGGGGTGAATCTTCAGGATCTTGATTGTGAAAAGCCTTCAGAGATATGATACCAAAGCACAAGAGATAAAAGAAATATTAGATAAATTGAACTTCATCAAAATTAAAAACTTTTATGCTGTGAACTATATCACCAAGAAAGCAAAAAGATAATCCATAAGCAGGATAAAATAATTTTAAATCATATAACTGCTAAGGAAATTGTAGACACAGATGTAGAGAATGGACTTGTAGACAGAGCAGGGAAGGAGAGGAGAGGACAAAATGAGAAAGTAGCATTGACATATACACACTATCATTTGTAAAATAGATAGCTATTGAGAAGCTGCTATATAACACAAGGAGCCCATCCTGGTGCTCTGGTGCTCTGTGATGACCTAGAGGGCTAGGATGGGGGTTGGGGAGGGAGGCCAAAGTGGGAAGGGATGTATATATATACTATATATTATATAATATAATAATAATATAATATATTGTATATATAATTATGACTGATTCATACAGCAAAAACCAACACAACATGGTCATTTTCCTCTAATTAAAAAAAAATTTTAAATGGTCAAAGATCTGAAGAAGATATACAAATGACAAATAAACATGTGAAAATATGCTCATCAGGAACATGCAAATAAAAAAACATAAGTAGATACTAGCTCACATCCACTAGGATAGCCATAATGAAAAAGACAGATAATGAACATTGGTAAAGATGTGGAGAAACTGGAATCCTCATACACTGCTGGTCAAAATGTAATATGATACAGCTACTTTGGAAAATTGTTTGGCAGCTCCTCAAAATATTAAACATAGAGTTACCATGTGTACACGTGTGCCAGATTGCTTCAGTTGTGTCCAACTCTGTGCAACTCTATGGACTGCAGCCTGCTAGGCTCCTCTCTCCATGGGATTCTCCAGGCAAGAATACTGGAATGGATTGCAAAGCCCTCCTCCAGGGGATCTTCCCAACCCAGGGATCAAACCCACATCTCTTATGTCTAACCTTCATTGGCAGGTGGATTCTCTACTACTAGCACCACATGGGAAGGCCAAAATTTACCATAAAACCCAGTAATTCCACTCCTAAGTATCTATCCAAGAGAAATTAGAAGATATGTCCACACAAATGTTCATAGAATTATTAGTAGTAACCAAAATGCAGAACCAACTCAAATGTCCATCAAGTGATGAATAGATTAATAAATACAATATACTCATACAATGGAATATTATTCTGCCAGCTGATTTTTTTGCAAAGGTGCAGAAACAGTTCAGTGGACGAGATCTTTTCAACAGATGGTTCTAGAGCAATAAGACTTCCAAGGTCAAAAAATCTGAATTTCAAACCTGAACCTCACATCTTGTACAAAAATTAAGTCAGAATGGCTCACAAATTTGAGTGCAAAATATAAAACTCTTGGGGGAGGGGAATGTACAGAAAAAAAATCTTTAGGATCTAGGAGTAGACAGAGAATCCTAAGACTTGATACCAAAATAATGATGCATAAATAGAAAATCTGATAATGTAGATGACAGCAAAATTGAAAACTTTAGTGTGTTAAAAAAAATCTATGAAAAGACAAGCTACAGATTTGAGTGAAAATATTTGTAAAACACATATCCAACAAACAATTAGTATCTCAAACTTAGTAATAATAAAACAATCGAGGTAGTGGACAGAAGATATGAACAGACATTTCACTGAAGAACACATACCGACAGCAAATAAAACATAAGATATTTGGCATCATTAGCAATTAAGGAAATAAAAATTCACACCAAAATCAGATACGACAACATACCTGCCAGAGTAGATAAAATTAAAATAGTGACAACATCAAATTTTGATGAGGACCTGGGAAATCATTACCTATGTTCTGCTGGTGGGAATGTGAAATAATATAGCCTCTCTTGAAAAAAATTCAGCCGTCTTATGAAACTAAACATGTAACTACCATACAACTTAGAAATTGCACTTTTAGGCACTTATCTGAATGAAGTATTCATTGTGTAAACACAGAGTTCAATGTTAAGAATGATGCTGAAACAGAGGTTCCTTGCTCTCAGCCATTCCCCAATCTACCTTTCTTCTTTAACTTCAATTTAGCCTGAATATTTTTTATTTGAATGAGTTGGATGAAAGTATAAGGTTGGAGAGTGGGCAAGAAGAGAATTGAGCTTTACTTTGGACTGTGAATTTAATAAACATCTGTTTTCTGTTTGTTAGAACTTACTAATATATTCTAATAGTTCGATAAAGTATTACAAGAGTAATAAGTCCGACAAAGACAACTAGTATATTTTTCACTTATATGTGTAACCTAAAAATTAAAACAAAGGAATAAATAGAACAGAAACTACCTCACATCAGAGGGGAAAATTGGGGGAGGGGGCAAAATAAGGGTAGGGGATTAAGAGATACAAAGGACTAGACGCTGTATACAAAACAGAATATGGTCATTATTTTATAACATTATATGGTGTATAATCTATCAAGTCACTGTGCTATATACCTAAAACTAACATTGTAAGTCAACTATACTTCAATAAATTAATTAATTAATTAAATATTGAAAGTGAAAGTGAAGTTGTTTAGTTGTGTCCGACTCTTTGCGACCCCATGGACTTCAGCCTACCAGGCTCCTCCATCCATGGGATTCTCCAGGCAAGAATACTGGAGTGGGTTGCCATTTCCTTCTCCAAATTAATTAAATATTACATACCAAAAAAAATTAAATTGCAAAGTACCATGAATGTATATACAGATGATATTCTTTGTAAAAGCAATACATGCCTAAGTTCAAAATTAAGGGCTTCAGTTACAAAGGATATAGCACAGGAATGTTTAGTTACTGAGATTTGCTAGTATGTTTGTAAGACACAATTTTTTAAATTACTGCAACAGTATTGTGTGTCCTAATGTTATCAGCAGTGATTCTAGTAAGCTAACATATTTGAATTATATTTTTCTGAAAAGTAAATCACTTGGGACTAAAATGCTGCTTTCTATATTGCCACCCCAACAGGAGAGACCCCCAGTTCTAAAATCTGCAGACAAGGTTATGAGAAATGAGTCATTTTGGGGTGAGACAATATTTTTCCCTTTGATAACTTTTAGTTTATCTTTTGTCTAAGCTTCTGTTTCAGAATAACATATATTTCTTTTGGAAGTCCTTGTAGTGTGCATTCTAAAAAAAATCAGTTCTGTCACCAAATTCTAATTTCTATTGGCTTAATAAAACAATTTCCTAACAATACAGGTTTGGGGTTGAATGTGATTGTGGATGAATTTTAAAACACTTTCACATCGTATTTATGAAGACATTATTTTTATCAATAATGGAAAATGGGATAACCACTAATCACTCACTTGTCCATTAATTAAAATTCCTTGTCTATGTAGCTGTCATTAATTACGTGACCATTTTGGGGACCACATCATGGACATCTTTGAAACACATCATTGCACACTTTTTCTCTCACTATGCTTTACAAACTGCTCGTATGAAGCTGATGATCTTTTTATGTTTAATAAAATCCACAAGATGTGCCCACCTTTGAACACTTGAAACGGATGGAGTTCCTTTCAAGAAGTGTGTTTTCAAAGGCAGCGGGAAGAGAAGGGCCGAGCAGCAGCTTGGTGCGCGAAACGCTCAGAGTTCCGCTGTCATCTCGACCCTGGTGACCCCTTCACTCCACTTCCCTCAGCTGCAATAACACAGAGAGCAGCCTTACCCTTGCTTACTGCATGCCATGAAAAGGAAACCATGCAACCAAAATGAGGGGAGGTCAGACCTGGCAGAGAAGTCTTGTGGAAAAAGGCAAGTCAAGAATCAGAAGACCTGGACCATTTTCCACTAATCGAGAGTATGTGGCCACACACACACACACACACAAAAACAACTTTCATTTCCTTATCGTAAAGTGGCCATCATCACAATTTTTTAAAAACGAATGTTCAGACTTAAAAAAGGAATAATTCCAAAAGTACATTGAAATCCAAATAAAGACTGCCTTCATTTGACGCATTATAATTGCCAAATAAGTAACAGAATTAAGTCTGAACTCTTAATTCATTTTCCTAAGTTTGAATAGGAACCAAATAATGTTTTAGTCTCAGGGCAAATATCTTTTAGTCAAAGGAGTTTCAAGGTTTTACCCAACAGGAAAACAGATTGCCAGAAAACAAATAAAGTTTCTTAAGGGACGTTAGTTTTTGGATATCAACCTTTAAAAATAACGTTGTGATAAAATATTGACTCAGAACTCAGGGGACTGCATTCCATCAGATGATTACAGAAAGCGAAAATGTGTACTCAGATGTGACTGGAATTTCAGGGAAGACAAACTTAGGATATATTTCATGCTCTCTTTTTGGTATTTAGAGTTTGTAGTACTGCATTGGAAACTATTAAATAAATAAGATGTGATTTTTTAAAAGATGCCCCTAAAAAATGTAACGATTACTTTTAAACCAAAAATACCTATTAGCTAACATTAGGTAATTTCCTTTGTCATTTTTCAAACTCAAGGATATTTAATGATTCTAGAAAAGCAGCAGCTTAAAATACATATCTTTATTTTTGCTGGTAATTCTAACACTTAAAATCGGTAGTTAAGAACACTCTCTGAGGAAGCTTAGAAATACAATACAAATACTTTCAACTCATCTGTCTCTTTCCTTGATCAGACTACAAAATGTCATGTATTTATTGGTTATTCCTTCTGAATACTGATAACAACATGATCAGAAACATCATCTTGTTTTATTCTCCTCACTACTTAAGGAGTCTTATTCTCCTAACTATATCAGGCTTTAATATTTCAATATAGATGGTGTTCTCATTATATGGGTATATTGACAAAAAGTTATTTTCAGGAAGAATTTAAGTGATTTAAAAGCAAAGCAGAACTGAAAAGGAAGAAAGAAGTGCCTGTTGATTTTTCCCACACAATCTAAAAGGTGATACTGCAGGTCTCTCTTACTTGCTGAGCTGTTTGCTCTTTCATGGAAAATAAAGTTCTGTGAAATTGCATGAAAAAATTGGTACTATGTCTTTATTTTTTTTTTAATTTTACTTTACAATACTGTATTGTTTTGCCATACATTGACATGAATCCACCACGGGTGTACATGAGTTCCCAATCCTGAACCCCCTCCCACCTCCCTCCCCACATCATCTCTCTGGGTCATCCCAGTGCACCAGCCCAAAGCATCCTGTATCCTGTATTGGACCTAGACTGGCGATTCGTTTCTTACATGATAGTATACATGTTTCAATGTCATTCTTCCAAATCATCCCACCCTTTCCCTCTCCCACAGAGTCCAAAAGACTGTTCTATACATCTGTGTCTCTTTTGCTGTCTTGCATACAGGGTTATCATTACCATCTTTCTAAATTCCATATATATGTGTTAGTATACTGTATTAGCGTTTTTCTTTCTGGCTTACTTCACTCTGTATAATCAGCTCCAGTTTCATCTACCTCATTAGAACGAATTCAAATGTATTCTTTTTAATGTCTGAGTAAGACTCCATTGTGTATATGTACCACAGCTTTCTCATCCATTCATCTGCTGATGGACATCTATGTTGCTTCCATGTCCTGGCTATTATAAACACTGCTGCAACGAACATTGGGGTACACGTGTCTCTTTCAATTCTGGTTTCCTCAGTGTGTGTCTTTAAAAGGCAGGGGTAATGGTCTGAAAAAAGCTTATGGGAAGAATAAACTATACCAAAATATTGAAACATAGAAATCCAGAAAAAAACAATCACTATACATAACTCAAACATTATAATGTATCTTTTATTGTAAAAATTATATCAATGGAAATCATAAACTATTTTTTGTCTAATTACAACTAATGATACAAGACACACCTGAATGGTCAAGTGGTTTTCCCTACTTTCTTCAGTTTAAGTCTGAATTTGGCAATAAGGAGTTCATGATCTGAGCCACAGTCAGCTCCTGGTCTTGCCATTGCTGACTGTATAGAGCTTCTCCATCTTTGGCTGCAAAGAATATAATCAATCTGATTTTGGTGTTGACCATCTAGTGATGTCCATGTGTAGAGTCTTCTCTTGTGTTGTTGGAAGAGGGTGTTTGCTATGACCAGTGTGTTCTTTTGACAAAACTCTATTAGCCTTTGCCCTGCTTCATTCTGTGTTCCAAGGCCAAATTTGCCTGTTACCTCAGGTGTTTCTTGACTTCCTACTTTTGCGTTCCAGTCCCCTAGAATGAAAAGGACATCTTTTTGGGTGTTAGTTCTAAAAGGTCTTGTAGATCTTCATAGGACCATTCAACTTCAGTTTCTTCAGCATTACTGGTTGGGGCATAGACTTGGATAACTGTGATATTGAATGGCTTGCCTTGGAAAAGAACAGAGAACATTCTGTCGTTTTTGAGATTGCATCCAAGTACTGCATTTTGGACTTTTTTTGTTGACCATGATGGCTACTCCATTTCTTCTAAGGGATTCCTGCCCACAGTAGTAGATATAATGGTCATTTGAGTTAAATTCACCCATTCCAGTCCATTTTAGTTCGCTGACTCCTGGAATGTCGATGTTCACTCTTGCCATCTCCTGTTTGACCGATCCAATTTGCTTTGATTCATGGACCTGACATTCCAGGTTCCTATGCAGTATTGTTCTTTATAGCATCAGACCTTGCTTCTATCACCAGTCACATCCACAGCTAGGTATTGTTTTTGCTTTGGCTCCATCCCTTTTTTCTTTCTGGAGTTATTTCTCCACTGACCTCCAGTAGCATACTGGGCACTTACCGACCTGGGGAGTTCCTCTTTCAGTATCCTATCATTTTGCCTTTTCCTACTGTTCATGGGGTTCTCAAGGCAAGAATACTGAAGTGGTTTGCCATTCCCTTCTCCAGTGGACCACATTCTGTCAGACCTCTCCACCATGACCTGTCCATCTGGGGTGGCTCCACATGGTATGGGTTAGTTTCATTGAGTTAGACAAGGCTGTGGTCTGTGTGATTAGATTGGCTAGTTTTCTGTGATTATAGTTTCAGTGTGTCTGTCCTCTGAGGCCCTCTTGCAACACCTACCGTCTTATTTGGGTTTCTCTTACCTTGGATGTGGGGTATCTCTTCATGGGTGCTCCAGCAAAGCGAAACCGCTGCTCCTTACCTTGGATAAGGGGTATCTCCTCACAGCAGACCCTCCTGACCTTGAACGTGGAGTAGCTCCTCTCGGTCCTCTTGATGGACTATGGATGGAGGTTCATGACATTGTACACGAGGCAGGGACAAGACCATCCCCATGGAAAAAAAATGCAAAAAAGCAAAATGGCTGTCTGAGGAGGCCTTACAAATAGCTGTGAAAAGAAGAGAAGTGAAAAGCAAAGGAGAAAAGGAAAGATATAAGCATCTGAATGAAGAATTTCAAAGAATAGCAAGAAGAGATAAGAAAGCCTTCCTCAGCGATCAATGCAAAGAAATAGAGGAAAAGAACAGAATGGGAAAGACTAGAGATCTCTTCAAGAAAATTAGAGATACCAAGGGAACATTTCATGCAAAGATGGGCTCGATAAAGGACAGAAATGGTATGGACCTAACAGAAGCAGAAGATATTAAGAAGAGGTGGCAAGAATACACAGAAGAACTGTACAAAAAATAACTTCATGACCCAGATAATCACGATGATGTGATCACTCATCTAGAGCCAGACATCCTGGAATGTGAAGTCAAGTGGGCCTTAGAAAGCATCACTACGAACAAAGCTAGTGGAGGTGATGGAATTCCAGTTGAGCTGTTTCAAATCCTGAAAGATGATGCTGTGAAAGTGCTGCACTCAATATGCCAGCAAATTTGGAAAATTCAGCAGTGCCACAGGACTGGAAAAAGTCAGTTTTCATTCAATCCCAAAGAAAGGCAATACCAAGGAATGTTCAAACTACTGCACAATTGCACTCATCTCACGTGCTAGCAAAGTAATGCTCAAAATTCTCCAAGCCAGGCTGCAGCAATATGTGAACCATGAACTTCCAGGTGTTCAAGCTGGTTTTAGAAAAAGCAGAGGATCAGAGATCAAATTGCCAACATCCGCTGGATCATCGAAAAAGCAAGAGAGTTGCAGAAAAACACCTATTTCTGCTTTATTGACTATGCCAAAGCCTTTGACTGTGTGGATCACAATAAACTGTGGAAAAATCTTCAAGAAATGGGAATACCAGACCACCTGACCTGTCTCTTGAAAAACCTATATGCAGGTCAGGAAGCAACAGTTAGAACTGGACATGGAACAACAGCTGCTGCTGCTAAGTCACTTCAGTCATGTCCGACTCTGTGTGACCCCATAGACGGCAGCCCGCCAGGCTCCCCCATCCCAGGGATTCTCCAGGCAAGAACACTGGAGTGGGTTGCCATTTCCTTCTCCAATGCATGAAAGTGAAAAGTCAAAGTGAAGTCACTCAGTCATGTCCGACTGTTCGCGGCCCCATGGACTGCAGCCTACCAGGCTCCCCTGTCCATGGGATTTTATAGGCAAGAGTACTGGAGCTTCCAAATAGGAAAAGGAGTACGTTAAGGCTGCATATTGTCACCTTGCTTATTTAACTTCTATGCAGAGTACATCATGAGAAACGCTGGACTGGAGGAAGGATAAGCTGGAATCAAGATTGCCGGGAGAAATATCAATAACCTCAGATATGCAGATGACACCACCCTTATGGCAGAATGTGAAGAGGAACTAAAAAGCCTCTTGGTGACAGTGAAAGAGGAGAGTGAAAAAGTTGGCTTAAAGCTCAGCATTCAGAAAATGAAGATCATGGCATCTGGTCCCATCACTTCATGGGAAATAGATGGGGAAACAGTGGAAACAGTGTCAGACTTTATTTTTTGGGGCCCCAAAATCACTGCAGATGGTGATTGCAGCCACAAAATTGAAAGATGCTTACTCCTTGGAAGGAAAGTTATGACCAACCTAGATAGCATATTCAAAAGCAGAGACATAACTTTGCTAACAAAGGTCCATCTAGTCAAGGTCATAGTTTTTCCAGTGGTCGTGTTAGATGTGAGAGTTGGACTGTGAAGAAAGCTGAGTGCCGAAGAATTGATGCTTTTGAACTGTGGTGCTGGAGAAGACTCTTGAGAGTCCCTTGGACTGCAAGAAGATCCAACCAGTCCATTCTAAAGGAGATCAGTCCTGGGTGTTCATTGGAAGGACTGATGTTGAAGCTGAAACTCCAATACTTTGGCCACCTCATGTAAAGAGTTGAGTCATTGGAAAAGACCCTGATGATGGGAGGGATTGGCAGCAGGAGGAGAAGGGGACGACAAAGGATCAGATGGCTGGATGGCATCACCAACTCGATGGATGTGAGTTTGAGTGAACTCTGGGATTTGGTGATGGACAGGGAGGCCTGGTGTGCTGCGATTTATGGGGTCGCAAAGAGTGGGACACAACTGAGTTGACTGATCGGAACTGAACTGATATAAGACATGGTGATAATTTAATTTACCCCATGGTTAAGTGATTACTATTCTACCTTACACTACATCATCCAAATTATCTGAAGCACTTATTCTCAATCAATGTTAATGCTGTATGAAAAGAGGAAAAGTCCTCAGCCGGTGTTCATGCAATCTACCTCCACTGAGTGAGTTAAATGGTACCTTGAGAAGGTTTTGATACAGTACCAAAGGGTGGAATATCAAAAATGGAGCATTTATCTGGGAGGTTTTTCTAGCATGGCATTAAATTAATAAAGACTTTAAAGTAATTTTTAAACATGAAACTTTGTATCCATTTATGAATCTGTAGAGACAAAATCATGATTACTTCTAATCAAAATTAGCTAAAGTAGCTTTTCTATTATGCACTGGTGTCAAGGAAGGCAGGAAACTAATATTTCTGGCATTTTTACTTACAGAAACTTTCAAATGCTTTTTCGCTTAGTCTTTACAACAATCTTATGAACTAGGCTTATTATTTTTATTTCACAACTGAGGAAATAGAGACACATAAGCAATTTTCTAAGTAAATGACAGGGCAGTGATTCAAATTTATTTAGTTCAGAGAAATTTTGGGCAAATTACTGAGAAAGTGTGATAAAAAAAATTATCGTTGCTCAGTCACTAAGTTGTGTTCTATTCTTTGCAACCCCATGGACTGCAGCACAACAGGCTTCCCTGTCCTTCACCGTCTCCTGGAGCTGGCTCAAACTCTTGTCCGTTGAGTCAGTAAATATTCAGGGTTGATTTCCTTTAGGATTGACTGGTTTGATCTCCTTGCAGTCCAACAGACCCTTGAGAGTCTTCTCCAGCACCACAGTTAGAAAGCATCAGTTCTTCAGTGTCCATCTTCTTTATGGTCCAATTCTCACATCTGTACATGATTACTGGAAAAACCATAGCTTTGATTACGCACCTTTGTTGGCAAAGTGATATCTCTCCTTTTTAGTATGCTCTCTAGGTATTCATAGCTATTCTCCCGAGGAGAAAGATCTTTTAATTTCATGGTTGAAGTTACCATCCACAGTGATTTTGGAAACTGAGAAAATGAAGTCTGTCACTGTTTCTATCTTTTCCCTGTCTATTTGCCATGAACTGATGGGACTGGATACTATGATCTTAGTTTTTTGAATGTTGAGTTTTAAGCCAGCTTTTTCACTCTCTGATTCCTCTGCCTTTTCTAAATCCAGTTTGTAAAGTGGTATTTTTTTCTGTATTCTATAAAAAATTATGAACGATTTTCATAATACAATTCAGGCCACCTTAAAAAGGGCAAGGAGAAGATTACAAAGAAATTAGTATATTTCAGAATCAGAGCAGTATGAGGAAGGATTAACCATTCCATCAGATCTTTTGAAATGATCTTCTATTAATATTGTGTGTATGCTCAGTTGCTTCAGTCATGTCCAAATCTATGATCCTGTGGACTATAGCCCACCAGGCTCCTCTGTCCATGGGATTCTCCAAACAAGAACACTGGAGTCGGTTGCCATGTCCTCCTCTTCTATTAATATTAGTGCAATCTAAATCAGTGTTGAACTACAGAGGCCTATTGAGTTCTCTAGAGTACTTTTAAAAATATTTTATTTGTTGTTTTGTCATAGTGATAGTAATCTGAAAAATAGCAATTAATTGCTTAAGCATAAATACTGCCTTCTGGTCCTGATGCTTGCATTTCTTCATATGTAACCCCTAATGAGGTTATATGTAACCTCTAATCCTTCCCAGTACAGGGTAATGAGAAAACAGAAATCAACATAATAATTTATGTGACGTTCAAACTACCTAATTTTAGGACTCACTAGAAAGCTACAATAACTTGACAGTATTGATACTGAGAATAAAAACAGGTAAATAGATCAATGCTGTAGATTAGACAGTATCAGTGTTGACAAGGAAGTGAAACAAAAGAAGTTTCAAACATTTCTGGTAAAGTTGCACAATTTTGAATAGTTTGGAATCTTCTTATAAAGTTAAATATCAAACATCACTTACCATACCAGTCAATAATAAATACAAAAAACAGATGTACAAAAAAGACTTCTAAATGAAAGTTTGTAACAGTTTTATTGAAAATAACAGCTTGAAACAATGGAAATGCTTGCCAATTGCTGAATAGATAAATAAATAATGGTATATGCATAAAATAGAATACCACTTAGATATTAAAAGAATAATAGTACTGGCATGTACAACAAAATGAATGAATCTCAAAAATATTATGCTTTCAAAAGGACCCAGATACAAAAGTATATGTACTGTGCAATCTCATTCATATGAAATTCCAGAGGAGGCAAAACTAATCTATAGTGGCAGAAAGCAGATCAGTAATTGCCTGCTGCTGGGAGTGGGCAGGGGAAAATTAATAAAGGGACAGTGGGGACTTTTTTGAATAATGAAAGTGTTTTATATCTTTAATAGATTGATGTTTGCATAAATACATCTTTCTCAAAATTCATAAAATCATATGCTTTGTATAGGTGCAATGTATTGTACATACATTATTCAATAAAGTCTATTTAAAGAACCAAAACGGCTTTAAAAAATTTTCAACTACATTAAGTTCCAAAGTGCCTTTCAGTCCCATCTTATAAACTGTTTCATTACAATTTTTTATAATCTGTTTTCCAGAGTCTTAAAACATTTTTATGACCTAGCTTCAAGGCAAATCAGCAATAATGGTAAGGACCTGTTGTGCTCTACATGCCAGTGTTTTCTTCTACCCAGTGTTTTCTTCTGAAACTGTAGCCTAGGAAGAACAAAAAGAGGGTTTGAAGATTTAAAAAAAAGAAAAAAAAAAGTCTGAGACTCCCAAGGAAATAAGATTATCCAAACCAGTTAATCCTGAAGAAAATCAACTCTAAATATTCATTGGAAGGACTGTGCTGAAGCTCCAATACTTTGGCCACCTGATGTGAAGAGTCAACTCATTTGGAAAAGACCTTGATGCTGGGAAAGACAGAGGGCAGGAGAATAAAGGGGTGACAGAGGATGACATGGTTGGATGGCATCATCAATTAAATGGACATGATTTTGAGCAAACTCCGGGAGACAGTGAAGGACAGGGAAGCCTGGTGTACTGCAGTACATGGGCTCACAAAGAGTCGGACCTGACTCAGCGACTTGAACAATAACAAAATAGCCATAGGAACATAAATACCACAACCAGTTTTAAATCTGTCTAAACTATCAACGACAGTTAAATGGCAATGGGAATACCAGAACTGATTTTATTATTATTTTTTTAATTTTAATTTTTACTTTATTTTACTTTACAATACTGTATTGGTTTTGCCATACATTGACATGAATTCACCACGGGTGTACATGAGTTCTCAAACATGAACCCCCCTCCCACCTCCCACTCCATATCATCTCTCTGGATCATCCCCGTGCACCAGCCCCAAGCATCCTGTATCCTGCATCGAACATAGACTGGCGATTCGTTTCTTACATGATAGTATACATGTCTCAATGCCATTCTCCCAAATCATCCCACCCTCTCCCTCAGAGTCCAAAAGTCCGCTCTACACGGAACTGATTTTAAATCTGTCTACTTGATTGTTGACAATTCACTTCAGTATATATACCTCTACAACTAAGACAAAACATCACCATCCTTCGGCTTCTATTTGCATTACAAAACATGCTTCTAAGACTGACTTCAATCAACTCCCTCCTGTATAACTAGCATGACCCAAAACAAGGTCTTCCTAAAGATTTTGTCAATATTCTTTGCTCTACAAGATTAACCTTAATCATCAGAGCTCTCCTTTGCTTATACTGTCACTTCAGCACTTACCTTGCAGATACTGAAAGTGAAAGAAAGTGAAAATGTCAGTTGCAAAGTCATGTCCGACTCTTTGCAACCCCACGGACTGTATGTAGCCTGACAGGCTCCTCTGTCCATGGAATTCTCCAGGCAAAAATACTGGAGTGGGTTGCCATTCTCTTCTCCTGAGGATCTTCCTGACCCAGGGAAGATACTGCTGCTAGTGGTCATATTCTTTGGTTATTCTCAGATCTCATTTTACAGATGGCAAAAATGTGACAAGGAAAAATTAAATGTTTTGTTTTTAATATAACTAATGATTATATAACTAATATAATCCAGTGGGAACTAAATATCACTCTATTAATAACAGGTCTGGTATTTTTTTCCTGCTAGCATTCACATATGAATACATACAAACATGCACATATATCACAGACATAAAATTCTTTAAGGCAATAGATGCCATGTAAATTAGTTTCATGGTTACTCAATCTTTTTTGACTTATACTTTAGGGATTTGAAGATAAACACATGCCTCCTAATACCAAGGGGGTATGATTTACTAAATGAGACATTCAGGTAAGAAATAGTAGTTATGTGGTAAATAGAAACAAAATAAACTAGGTTCATATTCTAGACTCTTCCTTATTTGCAATATAATGTTGGAAAAGTTAATTATTCTCTTAGAGTTTCAAGTTTTTTATCCATAAAATGGAAATAATAAAATATACTTTGAAAGACTATTGGGACATTTGAAGATTTGTTATAACATAATTAAAATCACGTTTAAAAAGAATAGTTGCTATTTCATTTCACCAATATTATTACTCCCAATAAAACAAGTAGAAAGTGTTCTATGAACATACATGAGAGAATGGTTGTGATTTGGAAAAAAAAAAAAAAAGTGATAGGTGGAATGGGTTTGCAGGAATAGGAATAAGTTCAGTGGGAAGGAATCCTGATGTGGGAGTGGAGATAGTAATGGAAGCAGTCCAGCCAGTAGCTTGTTATTCTTCAGTCACTAAGTCATGTCTGACTCTTTGTGACCCCATGGACTAAGCATGCCAGGCTTCCCTGTCCTTCACTGTCTCCCAGAGTTTGCTCAAATTCATGTCCATTGAGTCTGATGCTATATACTCATCTCATCCTCTGTCACTCCCTTCTTCTCCTGCCTTCAATCTTTCTCAACATCAGGGCCTTTTGCAATGAATTGACCCTTCTCATCAGGTGGCCGAAGTATCAGAGCTTCATCTTCAGAATCAGTCCTTCCAATGAATATTCAGGGCTGAGGGTGACTTCCTTCAAACGGTCCCATGCTCACACTGCTGCACTCAGTGCCCCTGAACCTGCAGTAGCCCACTGCCAACCCACACCTCTGCCGGAAAATCCTGGACACTCATGGCCAAGTCTGGGTCAGCCTCTTGTGGGGTAGCTGTTCCTTTCTCCTGGGTCCTGGTACACATAAGGTTTTGTTTGTGCCCTCCAAGTGTCTGTTTCCCAGTCCTGTGTAAGTTCTGGTAGCTCTATGTTGGGGTTAATGACAACCTCCTCAGAGAGGGCTTATGCAATACCCAAATCTGCGGCACCCAAAGCCTCTGCCCCTGCAGCAGGCCACTGCTGACCCATACCTCTGCAGGAGACACTCACTCAAAGGCAGGTCTGGCTCAGTCCCTGTGAAGTCCCCTGGTGCACACAAGCTTTTATTTGAGCCCTCCAAGCATCTCTGGAGTGTAGGGTGTTTGATTCTAAAGACAATTTCACCCCTCCTACCATCTTGCTAGGGCCTCTCCTCTGCCCTAGGACATGGAGTATCCCATTTGGTGGGATCCAGTATTCTCCTGTTGGCAGTTGTTTAGCAGTGAGTTGTAACCCTGGAGTTCTCCCAGAAGAAGAGTGCACATTCTTCTATTCCACCATCTTCTCACCATCAGATGGATCATCAAAAAACCAAGAGATTTACAGAATATCTACTTCTGATTTATTGACTACGCCAAAGCCTTTGACTGTGTGGATCACAACAAACTGTGGAAAATTCTTAAAGAGATGGGAATATCAGACTTCCTTACCTACCAGCTGAAAAATCTGTATGCAGATCAAGAAGAAACAGTTAGAACTGGACATGGAACAATAGACTGGTTCCAAATCGGGAAAGGAATACATCAACACTGTACATTGTCACTCTGCTTATTTAACTTACATGCAGAGGACATGATGTGAAATGCTGGGCTGGATGAAGCACAAGCTGGAATCAAGATTGCCAGGAGAAATACCAATAATCTCAGATACGGAGATGGCACCACCCTTATGGCAGAAAGCAAAGAAGAAATAAACAGCCTCTTGATGAAAGTGAAAGAGGAGAGTGAAAAAGTTGGCTTAAAACTCAATATTCAGAAAACTAAGATCATGGCATCTGGTTCCATCACGTCATGGCAAATAGATGGGGAAACAATGGAAACAGTGTCAGACTTTATTTTTGGGGGTCTCCAAAATCACTGCAGTTGGAGACTGCAGCCAAGAAGTTAAAAGACGCTTGCTCCTTGGAAGAAAAACTGTGACCAACCTTGACAGCATATTAAAAGCAGAGACATGACTTTGCCAGCAAAGGTCCATCTAGTCAAATCTATGGTTTTCCAGCAATCATGTATGGATGTGAGAGTTGGACTATAAAGAAAGCTGAGCACCAAAGAATTGATGCTTTTGAATTGTGGTGTTGGAGAAGACTTTTGAGAGTCCCTTGGACTGCAAGGAGATCAAACCAGCCAGTCCTAAAGGAAACCAGCCCTGAATATGCATTGGAAAGACTGATGCTGAAGCTGAAACTCCAATATTTTGGCCACCTGATGCAAAGAACTGACTCATTGGAAAAGATCCTGATGCTGAGAAAGATTGAAGGAGGGAGGAGAAGGGGACGACAGAGGATGACGTGGTTGGATGTCATCACCGATTCAATGAACATGAGTTTGGGTAGGCTCCAGGAGTTGGTGATGGACAGGGAAGCCTGGTCTGCTAAAGTCCACGGGGTCACAAGGAGTCAGACACAACTGAGTGACTGAACTGAACTTCCTTTAGGATTGACTGGTTTGAGCTAAAGCAGACATAAATCTCTAGAAGTATAAATAAGTACAAGTAATATTTTTACAAGATACATACTTTCTACTTGGCATTGCCAGTAATACATTACTTCATTCCATTCTCCCAACAGTCCTAAGAATTAGACATTTCAATATTGTCATTTTACAGATGAGAAAACAGGAACACAGATATTGCAACTTGCCCAAAGTCACTAGTTATTCCATGGTATGACTTGGAATCCTACCTGAGCAGAACATGACGGCATACACCCTAGTCCATTACACAGTAAGTAGTGTAATTTAATGTACACAACTCCTTTATATATTTTTCAAGGCAATTCATGTCACTCAAGTCCTTCAGAAGCCAATGAAGACATTTAGAAGACCAGTATATTCGAAAAAGATTTCAGTACAGTTCAGTCACTCAGTCGTGTCCGACACTTTGTGACCCCATGGACTGCAGCATGCCAGGCTTCCCTGTCTATCACCAAATCCCAGAGCTTGCTCAAACTCATGTCCATTGAATCTGTGGTGCCATCCAACAATCTCATCCTCTGTCGGCTCCTTCTCCTCCCGCCTTCGATCATTCCCAGCATCGGGGTCTTTTCCAATGAGTCAGTTCTTTGCAACAGGTGGCCAAAGTATTGGAGTTTCAGCTTCAGCATCAGTCCTTCCAATGAATATTCAAGACTGATTTTGTTTACAATTGACTGGTTTGAACTCCTCGTGTTCCCAGGGACTTTCAAGAATCTTCTGCAACACAACAATTCAAAAGCATCTGTTCTTCAGTGCTCAACTTTCTTTATGGTCCAACTCTCACATCCATACATGACTACTGGAAAAACCATAGGTTTGACTAGATAGACTGTTATCAGCAAGTAATGTCTCTGCTATTTAATATGCTATCTATGTTGGTCATAGTTTTTCTTCCAAGGAGCAAGCGTCTTTTAATTTCAGCTGCAGTCACCACCTGCAATGATTTTGGAAACCAAGAAAATAAAACCTGTCACTGTTTCCATTGTTTCTCCATCTATTTGCCATGAAGTGATGGGACCAGATGCCATGATCTTAGTTTTCTGAATGTTGAGTTTTAACCCACCTTTTTCACTCTCCTCTTTCACTTTCATCAAGAGGCTCTTTAGTTCTTTGTTTTCTGCCATAAGGGTGATGTCATCTTCATATCTGAGGTTATTGATATTCATCCCAGCAACCTTGATTCCAGCTTGTGCTTCATCCAGCCCAGCATTTCACATGATGCACTCTGCATATAAGTTAAATAAGCAGAGTGACAAAACACAGACTTGACATACTCATTTCCCAATTTGGAACCAGTGTGTTGTTCCACGTCCAATTCTAATTGTTTCTTCTTGACCTGCATATAGGTTTCTCAGGAGGCAGATAAGGAAGTCTGGTATTCCCATCTCTTTAAGAATTTTCCACAGTTTGTTGTGATCCACACAGTCAAAGGCTTTATTGTAGTCAATGAAGCAGATGTTTTTCTGGATCTCTCTTGTTTTTTCTATGATCCAACAGATGTTGGCAATTTAATCTCTGTTTCCTCTGCCTTTTCTAAATCCAGCTTGAACATCTGGAAGTTCTCTGTTCATGTACTGTTATAGCATAGCTTGGAGAATTTTCAGCATTATTTTGCTAGTGTGTGAGATGTGTGCAATTGTGTGGTAGTTTGAACATTCTATTGCATTGCCCTTCTTTGGCATTGGAATGAAAACCTTTTCCAGTCCTGGGGCCACTGTTGAGTTTTCCAAATCTGCTGACATATTGAGTGCATCACTTTAACAGCATTATCTTTTAGGATTTGAAATCAGCTGGAATTCCATCACCTCCGCTCGCTTTGTTCATAGTGATGTTTCCTAAGACCCACTTGACTTTGCCCTGCTGGATGTCTGGCTCTAGGTGAATGACCACACCATTGTAGTTATCTGGATCATTAAGATATTTTTTGTATACTTCTGCATATTGTTGCCACCTCTTCTTAGTATCTTCTTCTTCTGTTAGGTTTATACCGTTTCTGTTCTTTATTGTGCCCATCTTTGCATGAAATGTTCCCTTGGTATCTAATTTTTTTGAAGAGATTTCTAGTCTTTCTGATTCTATTGTTTTCCTCTATTTCTCTGCATTGTTCACCTAGAAAGGCTTTCTTATCTCTCCTGGTTATTCTTTGGATAAAAATTAGGTGTTCACAAACTGCCGATTTTATTTTCTCATTACTCAGCTTATTTTCTAGCACAGACTTTCAAGCAGTCAGATCATAAAAATTTAATATCCACTTGCCTTATTATTGATTTTAAATATAGAGATGGGTAGGAGTTCCTGAGTATCCAGCCCTTGTCTTATTATCTGCATATGTTGGCATCTCTTGAGATCAGCTGAGGAATTAATAATTCATTTCAGCCCATGAATTTCTGGCTAAACAGGTCAATGCTAATCCATGGTCCTTCCTATCCAAAAAGTTTCTTCAGACATGCAACCTGTCATATTCTTTTCGGGTATGTGGGATTATTCTGATATTCCTCATCACACAAGTCAGAGACTTACAGCATACGAAGCTGCCTAGGACCTCTCGTTACTTCCTTGCTTATTCTAGTTTAAGGAGCTGTTTGTACTTATCGGGTACCAACCAGGTACATGAGAAAAATATTACCGTACATTGAGCAGAGATGCTTGTCTACCTAAATCCATTTTGTCTTTTTCCTGGGACAGTGATGAATTCTCCCTTGCTGGGAGGTGTGACCACATGACTGGGTTTTAACCAATCGGATGTGAGCTGCTTCCAGCCTGGCCACCAAGCCTTGCACACACGCTCTTCTATGTTCATTCCTCCTCTGTTGTCATGACAAAGACAAATGAATCCCTAGAGGCTGAAAAAACACCAGTTGTACAAGCTGGAAAAGACTTTGGTTCCTGAATGAGTAGACAGTCATAATCTGAAATACCCACCAGGACTCCTATTGATCAAGAAATAAACTTCTGTTTCTGCCCACCCGTTAGCAGTTTAAGTGGGTTTCTTACCACAGGCTAGTTTATCCTAACTATATAATACACAGACCCAGATGATTAGATATTTTGAAACAGACGTTCATGTTCTATAATACTGTACTGATGTGCCTCCTTGGGGCTGTACTTTCAGAAAGGAATAGAAGCACCACTTTCACTCCAATCCCCTAAGTTTTTCTAGGGTGTCTGAATGACCCCTCATTCATCCAAGGGAGGGGTCATCTCTCTTTTATAAAGGTCATTCAATATTTACCTACTTACTGCTTCTCCATCTTACTCTCTTCTTTCCCCAGCCCTAAGAAGCTATTATTTTAGTGGGAGGCAGAAAGTTTTGTGTTACTCAGCAAGTACTCCATTTTTAATCATGGTGAGGAGATTAGAAGATTATCAATTGTCTTTTGGAAATTACTCGTAGAGAAATAAGTAATGTTCTAGCTGATTAATTAAGAGAAAAGCAAAGAGGACAAAGAAAAGCAAAGGTGGGGGAATCTCTGTTAATATTCCCAAATATCACCCCATGACATCTGCAGTCCCCCATCAAACAGATCACATAACCCAGAACTGTGTCATCCCTTAGGGACTCAGAAATCAGCTTGAGTCCTTCCCAGAATTTGAGGAACTGTGACATTTCAAAATGATTGTTATTTTTGATAGTGAGGAATTCAGTCCATGCTGATTTTTATTCAGTACCTACTACATATGCCAATCACTGTTCTACATATTGACATCTCTAGAAGTGCAAATCCTAGTAGTGAAGGATCAACAATCTCTCTTTTCTCCCAAGATACAGGTACCCAGAAGAGGGACCATACCCCCACACCTTCATCCACTTCAAGCAACAGAGACCACGGCAAGGTTCTGTCTTTCTCCACAGATGTTCTCATGAAGTTGCTCATGCAGCCTCAGATGAGGAAATGAATGCAGCTCCCTTTTCATTGCTTCAAGAAAGCCGTTAGTGCCATGAGTCCCTTGAATGTAGTTCTTGGTTTGAGATATATTTCCTTATCTCCCTTACCCTCCTCAGAGTACTCACAAAATTTTGAGATGGAGAACTCAGAAAAATATGGAAATTGCCAACTGCCTCAAATTCTTGTAGGGCCAGCCTCACTCTTTAGTCTGGAGCAAAGAAGCACATATTCAAACTGTATCCTTGACACATGCTTGGATAAACGACAGTTTCCTGATTAAATATGCAGAGTAAATTCCAACATGGGTCCCAGGTGATATGCTGGGTGTTAAGTTTCCTAAAATAATTTTTTTTCTCAGTCATGATTCTTATTCCATCTCAGTCAAGAGTTAATCCATATTGTACAAAGTCTCACCCCAGCTGGCTAAACTGAGAGCGTGAAATGAAAACCAGATATGATTCTCATGTAATAAATATGGGAATTGGGACTCCAGTGATGGAACACTGGGGAACTGACAGATAGGAGATTTTTAGGTTTCTGGACAACTCTCTTCTAAAAACAACTTGACTTGCCTGGGTTGGATTATTTTGAGGTTATAAATTGTGGGTTAAAATAAAGTTTCAGGGCTCACAAGTCTGGTAAAACCACAAAGTTCTGTCTTGAATGGAATTTCTGGCGCCAAGCTTTGCATTGTTTTCACCTGAAACCATAATGAGAGGAGTCAAGTTTGCATGTGGGTAGAAAAAAGAGAGAGAAAACAAAGGACACTCGTTCATCACGTCACCAAGCAAGTGGGCAGTCACGCTGGTGCCAGATCTGCTCAGCATTTAAGCAAGAATCCTCGAGAAAGGCTAGAGAACCACCTATTGCTTCACCCAGTTTCTCCCCAAAGATTTGGGCTCTCACGTCCCACTGTCCTGGGGGAGGGCATGGGGTAAATCTGAATTTTTGTGGACAGCAGGGCCAGGGCTGGGAAAAGGGTTTCCTTTGTGGGAACTTGCTGGTTATAACAGCCAAAGTGCTTTTCATCGTATTCAGTCAAATTGACCCTGTCTCCCCTTTGTCACTTCTTTTGGCTTTTTTAGTAACTTCCTTCCATCCTACTTCCATGGAGCTCATGCCTTTTTGTATCAAAACCTTTACTTGTTGTTGTTCAGTCACCCGGTCATGTCCGACTCTTTGTGATCCCATGCGCTGCAGCACACCAGGCCTTCCTGTCCCTCACCATCTGCCATGGTTTGCCCAAGTTCATATTCATTGTATCGGTGATGATGTACAGCCATCTCATCCTCTGACGCCCTCTTCTCCTTCTTCCCTCAATCTTTCCCAGCATCAGGGACTTTTCTAACGAGTCGTCTGTTCACATCAGATGACCAAAACACTGGAGCTTCAGCTTGATCACTAAAACATCATTCGTAGTTGGGGAAGATGGAGGGGAGCGAATTTTGGCTCAGATATCCTGCATGCTGCATAGAAAGCAAACAAAAGAAGGCTCTGAATCGTGGAGGCCAGAGGCTAGATTGCCTACAAAATGTGAACCCAAGGAATGACATCGTGGTGAGATCCCCGGGCTTTCTTTTTGCCTCATTCACCTCAGACTTGGAGCTGAAGAAGCCAGCAAGCAGGAAATGTTAATTGGCATAGACAATTAAGCCTCAATAAAAGTCTATTTTTCCAAAGGGCTAGGAAAGAGTCAATCTAAACAATGACACTCAACTCCAAACAAGTACTGCAGAGAAAGCTGCTGTCCCATGACCTGCCCTCCCACACCCACTTCTGCTGGTGCGGTGTCCGAGAAGGCTGAGTAAGGGCCTGGGAAGTCTGTCTCCATGAAGCTTTAATGCATCCCACCCTACCCTGTCGTCAGATGCCGCATGAGGTGTCTGGACTTCTAGCCTCACACTGTGGTAATGAAACTCCCCTCCCTCTCTGTGGTAGCTTAGAGGTTAAAGCATCTGCCTGCAATGCAGGAGACCTGGGTTTGATCCCTGGGTTGGGAAGTTCCCCTGGAGGAGGAAATGGCAACCCACTCCAGGATTCTTGCCTGGAGAATCCCATGGACAGAGGAGCCTGGTGGGCTACATACAGTCCACGGGGTCGCAAAGAGTCTGACATGACTGAGAGACTTCACTTTCACTTTCACTTTCCCTCTCTGTGCTCCAGGATGAAGTCTAGCAAGGGGTCAGAACTTCTACTTCTGCCACCCCGTCCGTGCCCCACATATCAGCAGAGGACATCTGTACAAAATAAGGAGGCATTCTAGCCACAAAGATATCAGCAAAGGTCTAGACCAAGGCCTGAATTCTTATCCCCCAGCCCAAAAGCAATGAGGTGCCTCTCAACAACCTCTTCCCTTACTGTGGGGTTAACACAGCAGGGAAACCTAGATTTACTAGGTTTACTGTAGGGAAACCTAGATTTCCAGCCACTTCTAGCAGTAATGAAGTTCCCACATCGTTTGCCAGCTCCAGAGGAGGTCTGATAAAACAAAAGATTTAGATGAGATCTAGTTTCATTATACAATAGTCAAACTGTCCAGGATAGATCACAGATCACTCATCATACCAAGAACCAGTAAAAACCTCAACTCGAATCAGAAACAATTAGTAAAGCCACCACCAAGATGACACAGATGTTGACATTATCTGACAGGTGATTTAATAGAATTCTTCTTTAGCAGATTACTGTAGTTTCTCAGTGAAGTGGGCAGCTCAATTAAAATAGATGTAACAAATTATAATCCACATTTACTGAAATGTCTTTCTGAAAAGGATCACTCAGCACCTGTAACCATAAAGAAGCAATGATAGCAATTAATGATGGCTTGTTACAAAATGAAATTGGAACATAGCTTAAGAAATTGAGAATCAAGATAAATAGTATCCATACTTTACTTCATCCACACACATTATAACCAAACCATTATCAAGTGAGTTACAGATTGCAATTCACTTGTCCACAAACATTTATCTCCATATCTCCATCACCATCCCTCCTGACCCCTACATATACACCCCACAATCATTTAGGAGTGCCTGCATACCTGATTGCTTATAACTTAGAATTATTCAAATATAGTCAAACATAATTATGAATACCATTTGCAAGAATGGAAACTGGTGAAAATGTATAAGTCAAAGTTCTCCAGAGAAACAGATCAATCATATTTATGTTGGGGGCTTCCCTGGTGGCTCAGAGGTTAAAGCATCTGCCTGCAATGCGGGAGACCTGGGTTTGATCCCTGTGTTGGGAAGATCCTCTGGAGAAGGAAATGACAACCCACTCCAGGATTCTTGCCTGGAGAATCCCATGGATGGAGGAGCCTGGTGGGCCACAGTCCACAGGGTAGCAAAGAGTCAGACACAACTGAGCACAGACATGACAATATTTATGTGTATAAGATATATATTGATATATAATATTTATGTATAACATATATATGTTAATAACTGTCTACCAATAATATATATAATTATATACATGTGTGTATATACATGTGTGTATATACATATATATATATATATAAAACCTGTCTATCTACCTACCTACATATTTATAACTGTACATATCTCTCTATCTGGATAGATGTACAGATATATACACACAGCTATAGATAGGTATATAGTATGTCTGTACTTGTATTTACACCTATATCTATATATTGAGAGAGAGAGGTTGATTGCTAGATTATGAAAAATTAGCTCACACCATTTCAGAGGCTGAGAAGGTGCACAGTCTACCTTCTGCAAGCTGGAGACTCATGAAAGCTGATGACACAGTTTAATCTGAGTCTGAGGCTGGAGCACCAGGAGCGTCTGCACTCTGGGTCCCAGTCTGAGGGTAGGAGAAAAGGGTGTTCCAACTCCCCAACTCCGCAGTCAGGCAGAAGGAGTAATTCCTTTCTCATCCTCTCCATTGTATCCAATGGATGGGATGATGCTCATCCACATGGGGGCGCGGGGGGGGGGGGGGCTCTGCTTTACTGAGTCCAGCAATTCCAATGCTGAGGTCATCCAGAAACACCCAGATCTCACGCATACCCAGAAATAATAATGTTTAGCCAAAATCTGGGTTAAGCCCCATAGTCCAGTCAAGTGGATACATGTTACAAAAGACAAGTGGCCCATCTAACTTAAAGTTAAATAATTAATTTCCTATTTGCTCTGAACTACTTCGCTGGTGGCTCATACAGTAAAGCGTCTGCCTGCAATGCGGGAGACCTGGGTTCAGTCCCTGAGTCAGAAAGATCCCCTGGAGAAGGAAATGGCAATCCACTCCAGTACTCTTACCTGGAAAATTCCATGGACGGAGGAGCCTACATTGGGCATGCGGTCACAAAGTGTCAGACACAACTGAGCGACTTTAGTTACTTTCCTTCCTTAAAGAGTTTTCAGTGCCTACTGCCTTAAGAAAACAAACCCCAACTTATTTTGTTGAATCTGGAAAGTCTTTAGGATATCATTTCACTGCAAATGGTGTTTCTTCTTTCTCTCTTTATACAGTCAGATTTTATTGAGTCTTTATTTATGAGATAATGTTATGATCCAGAAGTAATACAAGACTTTCCATGGAATTTCCCACCGCCCCTGAGATAAAAGTCTAAAAATTCTCGTAAAAACCTCTACTCTTAAAAGCAAGAATTGGCAGACCCCCACTTGGGTTTCAGAATCATGGGCTATCTTTAATTGCATGGTCATCGTCTTTACATGATATCTTTCACCTGGCATTTAATGGCAAGAGAAACAAAGTATGGATGACTAACTTTTCTATTTAAATAAATACAAACAGAAATATAAAAAGATAAAAAAGATAAGTTTATCATTTTCCACTTTTACTCATTTTGTTAGTGAATCTCAGGGATGGGTCCAGTTAGGGAAAAAAACAAGATGGTATTCAATTTGAATAAAAAATAAAAGAAGGAAAGGAGGAAGGAAGGAAGAAAAGGAGGGAGGGAGGATGTCCTCATTTTAGGTAGCATCTCTAACATGTGACCATATTTGTAAAGAATTATTCCTTATCCTAGAAATCCATTTGACTGTGTTGTGAGTGAATCCTTGAAAATTTCCCAAGACACAGCAAATGAAATTTTTCTACCCAGGACTCTGTAGTATTGCGAATTATCTGAGGTAGAGCACACTCGTTATAATTCTTTCCAAATTAGTAAACCACAAAAATGTAGGAAGCAGAAAATTACTTGCAAGCAAAATGAAACCAGTATTTATAGTAATTAACAGATGAGGGGTTTCGGGGAATTAATTTAAGGAGGGGGAGAATCTACACTGTTTAATTAGACAACGGCACTATTATAGAAACTTTACACAGTATGTGCTAAGCAGCTCATATTCAACCTTCTAGTATCTGAGACATCTACCTTTCAGCTCTACAGTGTTGATGGAAATATGAGGTTTAAGCACTTTATCTTTACCCAAGCAGCATTTTCCTGTTTAGATTACAATTGATTGTTCATGACTAGAGAACACGTTAAGGATATTTGGACATTCTCAAACCTTTAGAAATTAAATCTGAGACATGATTAATCCTTATAGTAGAGATAAACTCTAGAAATCTTAAGCTCAACTCTATAAAATATTCTTCTTGATTTTTTTAGGATTTGGTCACATTTCTGTATCATTTCCTGGGAAATAGCAAACACTTACTCCAACTGAGTTCTTCTCTGATTTTTTCTGCAGCCACCCCAAAACAAACTCAGGCAATAAGGACTCAGAACATTACCAGGATGGTATGAAATGTCAGAATTTTTGGAGAAAACCTTGTGTGTGGTTGGGGTCCAGCTGTCTGAAGTTCTAGCATTACTAGTACCACTTGGGAGGGAGTTAGTTTTTCTTTAGATAATATCTAGATCTGTTATTTTATAGTAAACTCGAATTGTCGCAGGCTTTTCAAGTGGTGCAGTAGCAAAGAACCCACCTGCCAATGCAGGAGACTCAAGAGAAACGGGTTCAATCCCCGGGTCAAGAAGATCCCCTGGAGGAGGAAATGGCCACCAGCTCATGATTCCTGCCTGGAAAATTTCATGGACAGAGGAGCCTGGTGGGCTCCAGTCCATGAGGTTGCAAACAGTCAGACATGACTGACCTAATTGTCACCACACCACTACCGCTAATTGTCACAGATCATTATAAAGAGTAAATTGTAAATTTGGCCCACCTGATGAACTCTGCCATGTCACTTCAACAGCTTTTAAGATTTTTTTGCAAGTATTTGGAAAAAAATTTATAGGAGTTAAGTGACATTAGAAAGAGAAGACTCAAAACAAATCCTTCTGGAATAGCTTTTACATAATACTTTATAACTTACAATGTGTTGTACATGTAACCTCAGCCGATAGCCTGTTTATTCCCATCCAATCATAGAGTACAATTCCATGTCTTAGATGATTCAGCAGTACATAAAAATCAGCTTGGCCCTAACCATGCAAATACAATCTGAACTCAATTTTTAAGAAACCACAGATTTTCCCCTTAGGGAACTGCCTGTTTGTGGGCAGTCTGTCTCTTTATAAGAAAATTATTTTCCAGTAGAGCATTTTCACCGGCTAAAACTGAATTCAACTATTTTCACTGCATAAGTGTATCTAGATATTTCAAAGAAATACTCCAAAAAACTAAACATGAGCAGTTGTCTTTTTTTTTTTTTCTTCTCAGTTTAAATAGCTATATGCAGCCCTATGAGCTTCCCAGGTGGCGCTAAAATGTAAAGAAGCCACCTGCCAACGCAGGAAATTTAAGAGATGCGACTTCGATCCCTGGATCGGGAAGATCCCCCTGGAGGAGGGCATGGCAAACCACTCCAGTATTCTTGCCTGGAGAATTCCATGGATAGAGGAGCCTGGTGGGTTACAGTCCATGCGGTCGCAAAGAGTCAGACATGACTGGAGCGACAGAGCGCGCCTGCCTGCACTCACAGGAAACCTTACGTAAAATTTTACTCAAGCACTGATTTTTGTTATCAGATTAAACTAATGGATTCTTAGTCTTGCAAAATCTCTCGCTTTTACTTAGGAAAAAAAGAAGCAATTTCACTTACCTTGTGTCAGTTACCTATTGATTACTACCTCATTGTCCTCCTGATGATACTGGAGCCGGACCCGTAAACATTCCTGAACAAATGGCACAAGGTACATGTTGTCAGCAGATGGCGATACAGAACACTGCAGGAAATAGAGGTGGGTTTTTTTTGTTTGTTTGTTTGTTTCAGTGGATTTCTCTCCGCTTGCTTCTGTGGTGCACAGCAACCAGCAATGCACGGGACACCAGTGCCGTTCTGCTGAATGGCACCTTCCACCATGGCAGGTTCTTCTGGCACTTCAAATGGCAGTGTTCCAGCAAATTCCATGAAGCAACACTTTACTACGCACAGTTTCCCAGGCTTTCCACCCAGAAGAGAGCTTCCTGGCAATTTCAGTTGGCAATATACCTCAGAGGACTTCACTGTCCACTGGGCCGTAGCCACAGCCACAACCTCTCCACGGGGGGGACGGCATTTCTCTTCCAGATTTGGTTTTTCTCTTGGTGCTCTGCTTCTGTACTCAGAGATAGAGGCTCCTCCCTAGATGTCTTCTTCCATTACTCTTTAGAGTTTTTCTGTTGGTAAGTTAGTGGTAACAGTTATTAACACTTTTAAACTTTCTTTGTTAAAATTATAATGTGATTTCCATCTTGTAACTGGACTCTGAATGACATACCTTCAAACAGTTTTAAATGTAATAGTAACTGACAATACAAATACAAATTTGTTTCCCAAAAAATGTGTTATAATAACATAGGAAATCTAAAACAGTATCTTAAAAAATATGATCCCACAATTGTTCTTTCAGTAGACATTATATGTAGAGTATCCTCTTACTGTTAACATAAATAGATTGTCTAATAGAATGTGTGTGTGTTTGCTAAATCACTTTCATTGTGCTCACCTCTTTGCTGACCTATGGACTGTGGCCTGCCAGAGTTCTTCATCCATGGGATTCTCCAGGCATGAATAACGGAGTGGGTTTCCATGCCCTCCTCCAGGGATCTTCCCAGACCAGAGAACAAACCCAGGTCTCTTACATCTCCTGCATTGATAGGCAGGTTCTTTACAACTAGTGCCACCAGGGAAGCCTGATCTAATAGAATAAGTATTATCAAACTAATCTATTGATCATTGATGTTTGAAAGGGAATTTCCTTTAGTGGAAATGCAGCTGAACTATTTACACAGGTGGCTCAGTGATAAAAAATCCAGTTACCAATGAAGGAGACACTGGGTTTGATCTGTGGGTCAGGAAGATCCCCTGGAGCAGGAAATGGCAACCCACTCAAGCATTCTTGCCTGGAAAATCCCATAGAGAGAGAAGCCTGGTAGGCTACAGTCCATAGTGTCACAAGGGGTAGGACACAGTTAAGCAGGCAGGCACGTAGGCATTCATCAGTAAGAATGTCAAATGAAATGAAACCAGCTATGTACTTTTGAAAAGAATTTGATTGTGTATACAGATATTCTTTGACTTGTGATGGGGAGATATCCCAATAAACTCTAATAAACTGAAAATGTCTTAAGTTGAAAATTCATTTAATACATCTAACTAACCAAACATCCTAGCTTAGGCTAGTTTACCTTAACTGTGCTCAGAACACTTACATTAGCAAAACCATCCAACTCAAAGCCTAAGATGTTGAATATCTCATGTAGTTTATTGAAAACTGTACTAAGAGTGAAGAACAACGGCTGCACTGGGTACAGAATAGTTGTACGCATATTAGCTGTTCACGCTCAAGACCATGTGCTTGAATAGGAGCTGTGAAATGATTCCACTGCCCAGAATCATGAGAAAACATTACGCTGTGTATCACTAGCCTGGGAATAGACCAAATTTAAAAATTCATAGTATACATTCTATTTTCTTTTGAAAATCTGAAGCTTTATTTAATTTAAATTCAGGAAGCATTTATGATAGATATATTCCTTCAATCTCAGGGCTGTGATTTCTTTTCATATGAAGTATGAAAAATTCATACTCATAATATTCAATGATACCTGCACTCAAGTCCCAAACTTTATCTCATTCTGATCTCACCCTTTTGCACTCTATGTTAGTCATTAAATTAGTGAAGTACACATTACCCAAATCCTATTGCACACAGACTGTTTTGCTTGTTGATCAGTTTCTTTCAGTTCAGTTCAGTCGCTCAGTCGTGTCCAACTCTTTGCGACTCCATGAATCGCAGCACGCCAGGCCTCCCTGTTCATCACCATCTCCCAGAGTTCACTCAAACTCACGTCCATCGAGTCCGTGATGCCATCCAGCCATCTCATCCTGGATCGTCCCCGTCTCCTCCTGCCCCCAATCCCTCCCAGCACCAGAGTCTTTTCCAATGAGTCAACTCTTTGCATGAGGTGGCCAAAGTACTGGAGCTTCAGCTTTAGCATCATTCCTTCCAAAGAAATCCCAGGGTTGATCTCCTTCAGAAAGGATCTCCTTGCAGTCCAAGGGACCCTCAAGAGTCTTCTCCAACACCACAGTTCAAACGCATCAATTCTTCGGTGTTCAGCCTCCTTCACAGTCCAACTCTCACATCCATACATGACCACAGGAAAAACCATAGCCTTGACTAGATGGACCTTAGTTGGCAAAGTAATGTCTCTACTTTTGAATACGCTATCTAGGTTGGTCATGACTTTTCTTCCAAGGAGTAAGCGTCTTTTAATTTCATGGCTGCAGTCACCATCTGCAGTGATTTTGGAGCCCCCAAAAATAGTCTGACACTGTTTCTACCGATTCCCCATCTATTCCCCATGAAGTGATCAGACAAGAAGCCATGATCTTTGTTTTCTGAATGTTGAGCTTTAAGTCAACTTTTTCGCTCTCCTCTTTCACTTTCATCAAGAGGCTTTTAGTTCCTCTTCACTTTCTGCCATAAGGGTGATGTCATCTACATATCTGAGGTTATTGATATGTCTCCTGGCAATCTTGATTCCAGCTTGTGTTTCTTCCAGTCCAGTGTTTCTCATGATGTACTCTGCATATAATTTAAATAAGCAGGGTGACAATATACAGCCTTGACGTACTCCTTTTCCTATTTGGAACCAGTCTGTTGTTCCATGTCCAGTTCTAACTGTTGCTTCCTGACCTGCATACAGATTTCTCAAGAGGCAGGTTAGGTGGTCTGGTATTCCCATCCCTTTCAGAATTTTCCACAGTTTATTGTGATCCGCACAGTCAAAGGCTTTGGCATAGTCAATAAAGCAGAAATAGATGTTTTTCTGAAACTCTCTTGCTTTTTCCATGATCCAGCAATTTGATGTTGGCAATTTGATCTCCTCTGCCTTTTCTAAAACCAGCTTGAACATCAGGGAGTTCACGGTTCATGTATTGCTGAAGTTTGGCTTGGAGAATTTTGAGCATTACTTTACTAGCATGTGAGATGAGTGCAATTGTGCAGTAGTTTGAGTATTCTTTTGCATTGCCTTTCTTTGAGATTGGAATGAAAACTGACCTTTTCCAGTCCTGTGGCCACTGCTGAGTTTTCCAAACTTGCTGGCATATTGAGTGCAGCACTTTCACAGCATCATCTTTCAGGATTTGAAACAGCTCAACTGGAATTCCATCACCTCCACTAGCTTTGTTCATGTGATGCTTTCTAAGGCCCACTTGACTTCACATTTCAAGATGTCTGGCTCTAGATTAGTGATCACATCATCATGACTATCTGGGTCGTGAAGATCTTTTTTGTACAGTTCTTCTGTGTATTCTTGCCACCTCTTCTTAACATCTTCTGCTTCTGTTAGGTCCAGACAATTTCTATCCTTTATCGAGCCCATCTTTGCATGAAATGTTCCCTTGGTATCTCCCATTTTCTTGAAGAGATCTCTAGTCTTTCCCATTCTGTTGTTTTCCTCTATTTCTTTACATTGATCGCTGAGGAAGTCTTTCTTATCTCTTCTTGCTATTCTTTGGAACTCTGCATTCAGATGCTTATATCTTTCCTTTTCTCCTTTGCTTTTCACCCCTCTTCTTTTCACAGCTATTTGTAAGGCCTCCCCAGACAGCCATTTTGCTTTTTTGCATTACTTTTCCATGTGGATGGTCTTGATCCCTGTCTCCTGTACAATGTCACGAACCTCATTCCATAGTTCATCAGGCACTCTATCTATCAGATCTAGACCTTTAAATCTATTTTTCACTTCCACTGTATAATCATAAGGGATTTGATTTAGGTCATACCTGAATGGTCTAGTGGTTTTCCCTTCTTTCTTCAATTTAAGTCTGAATTTGGCAATAAAGAGTTCATGATCTGAGCCACAGTCAGCTCCTGGTCTTATTTTTGTTGAGTGTATAGAGCTTCTCCATCTTTTGCTGCAAAGAATATAATCAATCAGATTTTGGTGTTGACCATCTGGTGATGTCCATGTGTAGAGTCTTCTCTTGTGTTGTTGGAAGAGGGTGTTTGCTATGACCAGTGCATTTTCTTGCCAAAACTCTATTAGTCTTTGCCCTGCTTCATTCCGCATTCCAAGGCCAAATTTGCCTGTTACTCCAGGTGTTTCTTGAATTCCTACTTTTGCATTCCAGTCCCCTATAATGAAAAGGACATCTTTTTTGGGCGTTAGTTCTAAAAGATCTTGTAGGTCTTCATTAAACCGTTCAACTTCAGCTTCTTCAGCATTACTGGTTGGGGCATAGAATTGGATTACTGTGATATTGAATGGTTTGCCTTGGAGACGAACAGAGATCATTCTGTCGTTTTTGAGATTGCATCCAAGTACTGCATTTCGGACTCTTTTGTTGACCATGATGGCTACTCCATTTCTTCTAAGGGATTCCTGCCCGCAGTAGTAGATGTAATGGTCATCTGAGTTAAATTCACCCATTCCAGTCCATTTTAGTTCACTGATTCCTAGAATGTCGATGTTCACCCTTGCCATCTCTTGTTTGACCACTTTCAATTTGCCTTGATTCATGGACCTAACATTCCAGGTTCCTGTGCAATATTGCTCTTTACAGCATCGGATCTTGCTTCTATCACATCCACAACTGGGTATTGTTTTTGCTTTGGCTCCATTGCTTCATCCTTTCTGGAGTTATTTCTGCACTGATCTCCAGTAGCATATTGGGCACCTAATGACCTGGGGAGTTCCTCTATTGGTATCCTATCATTTTGCCTTTTCCTACTGTTCATGGGGTTCTCGAGGCAAGAATACTGAAGTGGCTTGCCATTCCCTTCTCCAGTGGACCATGTTCTGTCAGGCCTCTCCACCATGACCCGCCCATCTTGGGTTGCCCTGCAGGCATGGCTTGGTTTCATTGAGTTAGACAAGGTTTCTTTATCTAGTGGTTATCAAAGTGTGGTCTAGGACCATCAGCATCAATAACAACTTGGAATTTATTAAAAATACTAAAGATACTGAATACTAATGCCATTAAATAAAAAGATGCTTGCTCCTTGTAAAAAAAAAAAAAGCTATGACAAACCTAGACAGCATATTAAAAAGCAGAGACATTACTTTGCAGTCAAAAGTCTGTATAGTCAAAGCTATGGTTTTTCCAGTAGGAATGTGTGGATGTGAGACCTGGACCATAAAGAAGGCTGAGCACTGAAGAACTGATGCTTTCAAACTGTGGTGTTGGAGAAAATTCTTGACAGCCCCTTGGCCTGCAAGGAGATCAAGCTAGTTAATCCTAAAGGAAATCAGTCCTGAATATTCATTGGAAGAACTGATGCTGAAGCTTAAACTCCACTTCTTTGGCCACCTGATACAAAGAGCCAGCTCACTGGAAAAGACCCTGATGCTTGGAAAGATAGGAGGCAGAAGGAGAAGGGAATGACAGAGGATGAGGTGGTTGGATGGCATCACCAACTCAATGGACATGAGTTTGAGCGAGTTCCAGCAAATGGTGAAGGACAGGGAAGCCTGGTGTGCTGCAGTCCACAGGGTTGCAAAGAGTTGGACACAACTGAGGGAATGAACAACAATAATTTCAGAAACTGTGGGGTTGAGACCCAGTAATCTCTGCAAGCTTATTTTGTACTGAATGCTTATCTCTGTGGCACCATGATAAAGACAAAAAGTCATAAGTTGAACTGTCTACATGAGGCACCCTCTGTACATGTTAGATGACATAATTTAAAACACCTCTGAACTTTCCAGAACAAAAGGCTACTCCCTAACACTAATGGATTGTACAGAACATGGATCAAAGGAACTGAGATAATATTCAGTGATATTAAGGAACACTTTTGCCCTTAGCCAAATAAATACGTAGGTTAACATTTCTTTCCTAATTTTCTCATCAAAAGGGGCCCTCATTCTCTCTGCCCTATGTGCAGGATACCCTCACAGTGTCAGAACTTAGTCTTAAAATTTTCTGCAGATTTAAAGGTTATTTAGTTTCAAGCAACAGAAATTTATGATGTCCAACTACAGCAAGTATGAATTTTTTTTTTTAATGTTATTGGGCAGCTTACAAAATTGGCAGGAAGTCTGGAGAGTTGGGTTCAGGAAAGGCTTGGGATAAGAGCTCCTCTGGCATTCCAGGCAACAGGCATATTCCATCATCCTGTCAAGGGGACCTGTGAGAGGTAACATGCTCTGAACGCTCTTCTGTCCTTAAGTCTTTCTACTCAAAAGTCAGAGTCCTCAGATGCGATCCCAGTTTCTCTAGCTTAGTCATATGCCAATCCCTTGCTTAGACAAGAGAGCATTGTGATTTTCAGTCTCATGAAAACTGCATAATTGGGAGAGTTAATTAAGTCAGTGGAAATCAGGATGATATCAGCTGAAGTAGGGTAAAAGAATATTGGAACGTCTGAAAGCTTTTTACACTGTGCAGACCATTGAGATCAAGTCTCTCATTCCGGAAGCACTGCAGCTATCTGCTAAGTGACAGATGAAACACACTCAAAGAATGACTGACTGTAGTCGCTGAAAGCCTGGTAAATGTCTCCTGTGGGCTGTCTGTGTGTGAGAGGAAAAGCAAGGTCACTCCAAGAACGTTGAAGAGGCAGATCTACTATGCATGTTCCCCAGTGCATGTCTCCTGGTGGCTACTGAACTTTACCCCATCAAACCAGAAATATCAGTGATAGTGATGTGGTGTCCACAGCTGAAATGTTCTTCCTTCTCCAAATAGGAAACTAAAGGTGTAGTGACTGCATAACTTCCTTCTTTGCCCTTAGGACCCACTCAAAAAATGAAGCTCAAATGATCATGAGGAGTCCTCATCCTAGTGTATTAGTTTCCTGTGGCTACCATAAAAATTGCCATGAATTTGGCAGCTTCAAACAACAGAAATTCTCTCATAGTTCTGGAGGCCAGTACAATATCAGTTTCCCCAGGCCAGAATCAAGGTGTTGGCAAGACTATGTTCTCCCTGGAATCTCTAGGGGAGAATTCACTCCTTGGTCTCTTCCAGCTGTGGGTAATTGCTGGTATTCCTTTGCTGTGACCATCTCACTCCAGCCTCTGCATCCATCTTTATACGATCTTCTCTTTTTCTGTTTCCTTCTCTTTGAATTTCCTTCTGCCTCTCTCTTACAAAGACACTTGTGACTACATCTACATCTCAGGATAGATAATCCAGGATAATTTCCAATGGCAAGACCCTTAATTTAATCATGCATGCAAAGACCTTTTTTTTTAATAAGGTAACATTTGTAAGTTTCAAGGAGTAGGCCCTGTCATCTGTGGGTGGCCATTATCCAGTCTAGCACACTGAGCACCACTCAAAGCACTTTGACTGTTGTCTGAATGTAATAGCTGAATGACTCTGGGCTATTTTCCTTGGAGAGAAAGTAAATGTGTCCTGTGTTTGGAAAGAAAAAGTGGGTTAGGAAGCAGCTGCTCCACTAGCATCTAGATGTATCCATATGACTAGTAATAAACGGAAAGTAAGTGGAAGTAATTGATGTTTGTCATTTGGGGCCAAAGATATTATGAAGCTGGTGTCTCTCTACAATAGTCACTGTTTCTTTCTTCTAGCTGTATATGACTATGAAAAGTAAATTTTTTAGACACAAAACAGAAAAATCTGAGTTGCTTAATGATTATGTGGAAGAAAAGTATCTGCCAATATATCTAAAATAGGATCAACACAAAGAAACATCCTCATAGAAACACTGTAGTGAAAATGTAAGCACCTGATAAATAAAGATCTTAAAATATCAAAGAGAAAAGACAAACCACCTACAAAGACATGATAGATTAATTGATGATGCATAGGTTGTTGATAGAATTTTCAATAATAATAAGGGAAGCCAGAAGACAGGGGGAAGACTTTAAAGTGTTGAGAAGAAATACGCATCAACCAAGAATGATGTATCTAGCCAAACTTCACTACTACAAAAAGGATAAAATAAAAGTATCTTAGAAACCAAAGTCTTTGAATGTTATCACCTTAAGTAAAGGAACTTCAGATGGACTTCGATAAGAAGGAAACTGATCATAAAGACAGTCAGAACATAAAAAATATTGAACAAATAAAATGATTAATAGTAAATAAATATAAAATAACATTTGTATAAACTGTTAATGATAGTATGTAGTTTTGAAAGTTAAAAACATAGAATTTAATATCTGAGTGGACTGTGAAGAAGGCTGAGTGCCGAAAAATTGATGTTTTTGAACTGTGGTGTTGGAGAAGACTCTTGAGAGTCCCTTGGACTGCAAGGAGATCCAACCAGTCTATTTGGAAGGAGATCAGCCCTGGGATTTCTTTGGAAGGAATGATGCTAAAGCTGAAACTCCAGTACTTTGGCCACCTCATGCGAAGAGTTGACTCATTGGGAAAGACTCTGATGCTGGGAGGGATTTAGGGCAGGAGAAGCGGACGACAGAGGATGAGATGGCTGGATGACATTACTGACTCGATGGACGTGAGTCTGAGTGGACTCCGGGAGATGATGATGGACAGGGAGGCCTGGCGTGCTGTGATTCATGGGGTCGCAAAGAGTCGGACGTGACTGAGCGACTGAACTGAACTGAACTGAGAGCGTGTGAATTGCAAGGCTGTTGTATTTGAACCAACTGGGGGCTACAGAACATGAGATGGTTAGACAGCATCACCAACTCTATGGGCATGAATTTGTGCAAACTCCAGGAGATCCTGAAGGACAGAGGAGACGGATGTGCTATAGTTCCGGAATCACAAAGGGCTAGATATGACTTAATGACCGAACAATAACACTCTGAATTTAGATTCTGCCTCAGGTTAAGGCAGAGAATCTGCTGAGGATGTGGACTAAAAGAAATAACTAAGGAAGCTACTTATTGTTACAAAGTACATTCATTTTCATTCAAACTCATTAAGCAATTAATCGATTAAGCAAACAAAGCATGACAGATTATGACCTTATGCCTATTATTTGTCCAAACACTTCATTTTCTTTGGCTAATTTTTATTCACAGTTGACCGTTTGTTCATAAGGCTTCTCGACCCAAGCAGCACTAGGTGATCATAGGAGACTCAGACAAATATCTGAAGCAAGATCAGAGTACTCGGGAGAGAGGCTTGGGAGTACAGTGTCATTCTTTCTCTTGGGTGGTAGGCCGGTCACTTTATGCTAACTAGGGACATGGGCATATTTGATATGTTTTATCTTCTTTTGGTTCAAATTAACATCAACCTTATTTGACCCTTTAGACTCAGGATAGAATGTATACAACTGATTCAACTTGGATTTACAAATGAAGTGTTTATTAGGTATTTATCAGTATCAACTTTCAGAACTACAGAGGTTAACTAATCAGAAAATTTCCATTAACAGTGGAATACTGTTAGAAAAGGCAGAGGAACCAGAGATCAAATTGCCAACATCCGCTGGATCATCAACAAAGCCAGAGAGTTCCAGAAAAACATCTATTTCTGCTTTATTAACTATGCCAAAGCCTTTGACTGTGTGGATCACAATAAACTGTGGAAAATTCTGAAAGAGATGGAAATACCAGACCACATGACCTGCCTCTTGAGAAACCTGTATGCAGGTCAGGAAGCAACAGTTAGAACTGGACATGGAACAGACTGGTTCCAAATAGGAAAAGGAGTATGTCAAAGCTGTATATTGTCACCCTGCTTATTTAACTTATATGCAGAGTACATCATGAGAAACCCTGGGCTGGAAGAAGCACAAGCTGGAATCAAGATTGCCAGGAGAAATATCAGTAACCTCAGATATGCAGATGACACCACCCTTATGGCAGAAAGTGAAGAAGAACTAAAGAGTCTCTTGATGAAAGTGAAAGAGGAGAGTGAAAAAGTTGGCTTAAAGCTGAACATTCAGAAAACTAAGATCATGGCATCTGGTCCCATCACTTCATGGCAAATGGATGGGGAAACAGTGGAAACAGTGGCTGACTTTATTTTGGGGGCTTCAAAATCACTGTGAATGTTGATTGCAACCATGAAATTAAAAGATGTTTACTCCTTGGAAGGAAAGTTATGACCAACCTAGACAGCATATTTAAAAGCAGAGACATTACCTTGTCAACAAAGGTCCATCTAGTCAAGGCTATGGTTTTTCCAGTGGTCATGTATGGATGTGAGAGTTGGACTGTGAAGAAGGCTGAGTGCTGAAGAATTGATGCTTTTGAACTGTGGTGTTGGAGAAAACTCTTGAGAGTCCCTTGGACTGCAAGGAGATCCAACAAGTCCATCCTAAAGGAGATCAGTACTGAGTGTTCATTGGAAAGACTGATGTTGAAGTTGAAACTCCAATACTTTGGTCAACTGATGCAAAGAGCTGACTCATTTGAAAAGACCCTGATGCTGGGAAAGACTGAGGGCAGGAGGAGAAGGGGATGACAGAGGATGAGATAGTTGGATGGCATAACCGACTCAATGGACATGGGTTTGAGTGGACTCTGGGAGTTGGTGATGGACAGGGAGGCCTGGCGTGCTGCGGTTCATGAGGTTGTAGAGTTGGACACTACTGAGCGACTGAACTGAAGTGTCTTATCAGTGGTCTCACTTCCTAGGAAGCAACCGTAAAACTTGAAGGTGCTGAAGAGGAGACTGAAGCAGACTTAGATGTGACTATACCTTCAAGGCAAGGTTGTAGAGCTGTGTGAAGTAAGCACTTATTTCTGTGACTTTTAGCATAAAGTTAATTGAAGTCTTTGAGGTCACCCAGTATATATGTGTGTGTATGTGGGCTGTGGTGGGGTGTGAAAAATTGCACTGTATTTCTGGGTGGGGAAGCAGAAAAACTGATCCAAGGAAAGTATCGCTAGAGTGAGGAAAGACACTAGAAGGGAAAAAGACCAAGAAAAAACGTAAAATCTACATCTTTAACCTCAGAAAACACTCAGAATGACCTTGCTGTATAAATTCCAGACATAGGCTCTGTGCACTCGAATCTCTTATCTTCTCCACTTCGCAAGACACCATGCTCTTCTTGGTCTCCTTTATGTGAGAGATTAAGGATTTTTTAGGTCTTTCCTGGCCTCGGCACACCACAGCCTTGCCTGTGTGCGTTACCTTCTAGATTCCAGGAATATATCAGAACTTTAAAAAAGGCCATATGGACATTTTATTCTCCAAATTTTTTCTTTTATGTTTTTGAGCCAGCCTGTTATTTGCTCCAACTGGTATTGCTAGCTCAGCTGCTTGCATGTTAAATAATTGCTGCTGATTATTTTTCACAAAAGCCCTGGGTATAGTATCTTTCCCATCAAGCAAATATGGAGTCAGTTTAAATAAAGCAAACCCTTTGAAGTGAACTTTTCCACAAAACTGCCAGACAGATGAAGTAGTAACAGTTATCTCTGGATGGAGAATTTTCATTATTCCATCAATGACTAACACCATGGAGAGTATACATCTTCAGATTCATGATTACTGAGGTATCACAAGTATGAAATTAGCAAAGTAATAGATCTCATAGTGTGGACATCAAATCTTTATGATGTAGGGAAATTTCAAGAATTCAGTTGTTTAAATGCTTATTAACTACAGATATCTACTAAGTTTTCATAGTTTACAAGGGACATTGTGGTGGTTACAAAAATAAAAAACAAACAAAAAAACCCACCCACTAATCCATTGGTCTGATCCTCCAAGAGTATGTAATCTAGGTGAAAGTGAAAATGTTGCTCAGTCGAGTCAGACTCTTTGTGACCCTGTGGACTGTAGGCCACCAGGCTCCTCTGTCCATGGATTTCTCTAGGCACGAATACTGGGGTGGGTAGCCATTGCCTTCTCCAGGAGAGCTTCCCAACCCAGGGATCAAACCCAGGTCTCCTGCATTGCAGGCAGATTCTTTACTGTCTGAGCCACCAGAGAATTAATAATCCAGGCGATGAGACACAAAAAACATGGATGGTTACACAGTTGTTGAGAGTCACCCTCTCAGAGAGACCATACTACTCACCGAGTTATAACTATCTCACTGCATGTATTATATGCACAAAGCAAATGTAAGGATTACTGAAATCAATGTAATGTAGGGAGAATGAGAGTACATTGAATTCAACTATAAACAGCTGGATTTCCACAAAGCCAATCATTTATAATATAGATAGTTCAAAAGAGAACCTAAAAGTAGAAAACATTTGAGTGCAAAATATAATGGTTATAATGACAGGCCTGGCATTCCCATTTGACTCTCAGGACAAAAACAGTTTCTTTTTTCATCTAAGATATAAGAGTAAAAAAAATATACTGGGAAATTTGGGAGGCAGACATTTTAGCTGTCTCATTCTTTTGACTGATTATGTATTATTATATAACTATAGAGAATAAAAGAATAAAAAGTCATCACTTACTAAATATTTTCTTATAAAATATGAATTACAGATTCACCATAAAGAATTGAGATGTTCATAATAGTGTCATCTTACAGAAAAAAACTTTTAAAAAGAATGTACATAGATTTGAGCAAGCATATTAGTTCAAAAGTATTTTGTTCTTTCTCCACCTCATTAAAAAGAAAAAAAAAAAAAACCCTATTCTCTAAATACAGTATTATGACACCACCTACTGGGAATTTAGAAGACAACAATCAAGTTATTTCAGTGTGACCATCCCTTCATCCCTTCCTCAAACATTTTTTAAATTATCAATTCAGCCATGTTGTTGAATTTTTGAAGTCTTTCCAACGTGCTTTCCGGCTCCACCATGGCACTGAAATGACCCTTGTCAACATCACCTACTCTTTGTCCTTATTTTACCCAGAAACACTCATCTTAAATGACCACTTCCTACTTTTAGAAAAATTCTTCTGCTTGGAGTAAGAGACACCAGATCGTTCTACTTCATTGGCGAGCCTTCTCTGTTTTCAGGACTGGTTTTCGTTCCAACAAAAGACTTGTTTTAATACTCCTCAGAACTCAATCGGGCTCTCCTCTCTTTTCTCTACATTACTTTATTACATAACATGAATTCCCTTGACTAACTGCATCTCAGATATGATGACTGTTGAATTTACTCTCTGAGATTAATTAATCAAATTAATCTCTGGAGATTAATCCTCCTCCAAACTGCAGACTTAAACTCAAACTACAAACTTTCATGCAAACATAAAATTAAAACTTCTTAAATCCTACAAAATTGGAAGCAAGTCTTGAAACCTCTCAGGTGTCCTTTTCCAATCACACCTTTATCCTCCCTGCTGGAAGTAACTGTTACCCAGACATACATGGGAATCCTTTTCTGTTTTCAGTTTGCCATTAGTGCATTTCCATATATTTCTGTTTTACTTGGGTTTTTTGAGTTAAATAAACAGAATTAAACTATACACTTTTGTCATATTTCTTTCAGTAAGCCATATCTTTATAAGATCCTCTTTCTCCTTTTACTGCTGTATAGTGTTCCATTATATGAACAAACTGAAATCTATCAGTTTATGGTTAGTGGATATTTGGGTTGTTTCAGGTTTTTGCTGGGAGAAATATCAATAACCTCAGATGACACCACCTTTATGGCAGAAAGTGAAGAAGAACTAAAGAGCCTCTTGATGAAAGTGAAAGAGTAGAGTGAAAAAGTTGACTTAAAACTCAACATTCAGAAAACGAAGATCATGGCATCTGGTCCCAACACTTTATGGCAAATAGATGGGGAAACAGTGGAAACAGTCACAGACTTTGTTTCTTTGGGCTCCAAAATCACTGCAGATGGTGACTGCAGCCATGAAATTAAAAGATGCTTGCTCCTTGGAAGAAAAGTTATGACCATCCTAGAAAGTATATTAAAAAGCAGAGACGTTACTTTGCCAACAAAGGTCTGTCTAGTCAAAGCTATGGTTTTTCCAGTAGTCATGTATGCATGTGAGAGGTGGACTATAAAGAAAGCTGAGCACCAAAGAACTGATGCTTTTGAACTGTGGTGTTGGAGAAGACTCTTGAGAGTCCCTTGGACTGCAAGGAGATGCAACCAGTCAGTCCTCAAGAAAGTCAACCCTGAATATTCATTGGAAGGACTGATGATAAAGCTGAAACACCAATACTTTGGCCACCTGTTACAAAGAACTGACTCATTGGAAAAGACCCTGATGCTGGGAAAGATTGAAGGCAGGAGCAAAAGGGGATAACAGAAGATGAGATGGTTGGATGGCATCACTGACTCAATGAACATGAATTTGAGTAAGCTCTGGGAGTTGGTGATGAACTGGGAAGCCTAGCATGCTGCAGTCCATGGAGTTGCAAAGAGTTAGACATGACTGATTGACTGAACTGTACTGAGTTTTTGCTAGTATAAAAATTGCTTCCAAGAACATTTTTGTAGGTGTAAATTGACACACATATACCTAAATATATTTAAGAAAAGTATTTAGGAAAAAGAGTCGGACACGACTGAGAAACTGAACTGAAAAAAAAAAAAGCTAAAAACAAAACTGAATGATGTACTCATAGCTTTCGATGTTTTAAAATATTGCTAAACACTTCTCCAAAGATGTTGCATTAATTTGCATACCCACCAGTATAATTTGTATTCCTGTTGCTACATACACATATCCACCAGTATTTGGCTGTTTTTTTTTTTTTTGCCAGTCTTGTGGGTGTTTGGTGGTATCTCATTGTGATTTTAATTCCCATTTTGCTGATTATTTATGAGGCTGAACACTTTTCTGATTATCAGTCATTTGGATATATTTTTGGTAAAGCCCCTGTTCAAGCTCACTGTTCTTATTGAATTCTCAGATATTTTTGTATTTTATATATATATGTATATATATATACATATACATATATGTAATATTTGTACATATATGGACATCCCAGGTGACACTACTAGTAAAGAACCCACCTGCCAATGCAGGGGACATAAAAGATGTGGGTTTGATCCCTGGGTCAGGAAGATTCCATGGAGGAGGGTATGGCTACCCACTTCAGTATTCTAACCTGGAGAATCCCATGGACAGAGAAGCCTGGCAGACTACACTCCATAGGGTTGCACAGTCAGATTCAATTGAAATGACTTAGCACATAGACATATATATAGTCCATAATATATACACATACAATGTATGTAACAGGGCTTCCCAGGTGGCTCAGTGGTAAAGAATCTGCCTGCCAACTAGGAGACACAGGTTTGATCCCTGGGTCAGGAAGATCCCCTGGAGAAGGAAATGGCGGCTGACTCCAGGAATCTTGCCTGGGAAATCTCATGGACAGAGGAGCAGTCCATGGGGTTGCAAAGAGTCAGATACAACTTAGTGACTAAACAACAACAACAACAACAAAATATATATATAATTTTTCTCTGTGGTTATGTTTTGCTTCTATGTCTTCGTCATAGCCTGAACTCTACAACTCTGAAAGTCCATTTCCTAGAATCCTTCCTGAGTGGTTGCTAGTTAGCATGGACAAAAGAATTGCAAAACTAGGAAAGTATTAATAGAAGCGAATGAGCCTTTGTTCTCTGAAGGCTACTAGATGTGCTGATTGATACACAGAGGTGCCGACAGGTTCCAACTTGCACCTGTTCTCCACCCCATACCCAGCTTTTTCTTCAACTGCCAACTCTGTGACTGTAAGTTGCTTCAGGCCCATCATCATGGCAGAGTTCTATACACGGTATACCTTCTGTTAAAATGCAGAAAACATTGCTTTGCTAACAAAGGTCCATAAAATGAAAGGTATGGTTTTTCCAGTAGTCATGTATGGATGTGACAGCTGGACCCTGAAGAAGGCTGAACACTGAAGAATGGATGCTTTCAAACTGTCGTGTTGGAGAGGTTCTTGTCCCTTGGACTGCAAGGAAATCAAACCAGTCAATCCTAAAGGAAATCAACCCTGAAAATTCATTGGAAGGACTGATGCTGAAGCTGAGCTCCAATTCTTTGGCCACCTGATGTGAAGAACTGACTCACTGGAAAAGATCCTGATGCTGGGAAAGATTGAAGGAAGAAGGAGAAGGGGACAACAGAGGGCGAGATGGTTGGATGGCCTCACCAACTCAATGGACATGAGTTTGAGCAAAATCTGGGAGATGAAGGACAGGGAAGCCTGGCATGCTGAAGTCCATGGGGGTGTACAGTTGGACATGACTGAGCGACTGAACAACATACCTTTTTGTAGACCTAGGAGCATTCTCTTCAGAGCTCCACTTCAGCAGCTGGTCATACTTGGCTTCCTAGGTTTACTGGTCAGTGACACCTCCTCTGATTTGCCAACTTCTGTCCTAGACTGTCACCTTCCAGCTCCTCCTGTAATTGTGTTTTAATTGTTATGAGTATCTTATCTCACAACTCATAGTTCTGCTTCCCTCATTTAACATAAATGTAGTTATTGGTATCAAGAGGCTACAGAGTAACTGAATCTTGAGTACAGTAATCTATCATCTTTATCTTCAACTTGATTAGATTAAAATGGATTAATGTCTGCCATAAAGAGGATTCTGATAGTCCATGGACTGCAGTGGTTAACACTGTGACTTAGATTATCATATGCAGTCACCTGTGGAAGGAGTGACTCAGTAGCTGCTGCTGTATTTTGCTGAAAACTTGTTATATCAAGGGATTGGTTGGTTACACCAAAGTGTACTGAAGAATCTGAAGAAAGAAAATGATGATCTCAGGGCATTAAATTCCTATCTCAAAATCTGGGTAATGGACAAGAAAACTAAAACTATCTTAAATTACCTTCCCAGGTGGCACTTGTGGTAAGGAACCTGCCTGGCAATGCAGGAGCCGTAAGAGACTTGGATTCGATCCCTGGATTGGGAAGAGCCCCTGGAGGAGGGCATGGCAACCCACTCCAATATTCTTGCCTGGAAAATCTCATGGGCAGAGTAGCCTGGCAGGCTACGATCCATAGAGTTGCACACAACTGAAGCAATTAGCACACACATCTTAAATGAAAACCTTGCCTCTTATAGCCACAGAGACTTTTCTGGAAGTTTTCCCAGAATGATGTTTGCCCTTCAGAAGCAATTTTGATTTTGAGCATTTTCTACTTCCTTGAGGCTTAGATAGCCTCAGCCTCCTCCAATTTTTTTACACATGTCCCTTGGTACCACCCATCCACAAATTGAAGCTATTGGAGCATTCTCCCTGTTTTAACCACTGTTCTCAGACCTATTTGCAGAAGATTCCAATTAGATCAAGGCCTTGTTTATATTTATTGGCAATTTATTTTCTGGGGGTTTTAGGATGCACAGATTTTTTTTTTTTACTCTGATACCAACTCATATTTGCTAAACCTGTCAAAAGTCTTGCCAAAATACAATAGCTGCATGCAGTTTGGCTCCATCCAGGAGTATTTTGTAGCTTATGAGAATGTCTGTCACTTCATTTTGTTGAAAAATGCTGTCATTGGATTTTTAACTATATATATATTTATTTAATGAAAAAGGATCTGATTACATTTCAGAAAGTATGTTATCAAAATTATCTCACCCAAGCCACAAATCCAATCTTTAATTTTATTACTGCACTGCCATCTTGCACATTGCAAATACCTTCTCTCACTGCATTGCCCTGTCTCTTCACGCTCTTCAGGGAATCTTTTGATCAACAGAATTCTTAATGCCATGTGGTTATTAAATTTATCAAATATTTCCTTCATGTTTAATTCCTTTTCTGTTAAGAAGTCCACTGTTGTTTCAAGATCTTAAAGATACTCCCCATATATCATCTTCTAAAAGATTTACAGACATCTGTGATTTAGCCATCATAGAACAGCTGGTATCAGAATAAGTTTCCTGACATCAATAACCATTAAAATTGGATTTTAAAAATATGAAGCAACTCTTTTCAGTGTTAGGACAATAGACATACAAGGTGGCATTGCTTGAGGGCAGTGTAGAACATGCTTTCTTCCTGGAGACATTTTCAAAATATGGGCTACAGGAAGTGCAATCCAACCAGAGAGCAATTTTTTTATTGGGTTAAATTTCCAGGACTAGGGAAGGCACACTGAAGTTTGAAATGGTTAGATGATTCTTCTTTTTCTAAGAAATTAAATGACCAGTTTGAAAAGTGATTTCTATCTTTAAAATAATCATGCTTGCTGATCCAAATTTTACGTTAATCCTATCTGCTGTGTGGAAGTGTGAGCACAGCATAATTTTCATAATCATTTTCTTTTTTTTTCATAATCATTTTAAGGGGTGGGGATAGTTATAATCAGTACTTAATTTTCTCTCAAGCCTCAGGCTTGTGATTTTAAGCTCACCAGACTACAAAAGAAAAACTAGTCTTAAAATTGAGCTACTTTTTCACTTAAAATCATTTTAACATAAATGTTGACTTTTTAAATCATTTTAAAATTAATATATACTTCAAAATCAATTTCTAAAATGGTAAATATCAGATATAATTTACTCAAATAAAAACTCTTTTATGTCCTCAATAATTTTCATGTGAGGAGATCCTGAGACCAAAAAGTTTGAGAGCTGCTATTCTATACCAGTAATATTCAGTTAGAAAGCATTTCTTTTTAAGATGGAAAAAGCAGCTCATTTGTAACCACCACAGAAACAATAAACCATTTTAAGACACCTAGAATTAAAGACAAGAAATAACTTTAAAACTCTTCTGAATACATGAATTTAATAAAAGGATACACAATACTGGTTTTGGACAGGAAGATTCATCATTGTAAATGCACCATGATTATTCTATATGCCAATCTATGCAAGCCAATGTAATTACAATAAAAATGCTAGTAGGAATTTTATTTTTAAAAAAGATTGAATAATTTAGTTTATCAGAGTATGGAAAACTCTGGGGAAAATTGAGTATTTAAGAGCATCTGTGCTGGGGAGTAATGTGACATATTAGATACTGTGAAAATGTATATTAGTTATAAAACAAACATGTTAAAACAATAGTCATTAAGTTAGTAATGGTAGTTGAATAGACAAAGACATTAAGTGGAACTAGAGTGTTCATAAATATCAAATATAAAAATTTATTATCTAGTGGAAATTACATTTTAGTTCAGTAAGGGAAAAGAAATATTTTATAGACAATAGATAATGGCAAAAATTTGTAAATTTTTACCTCATAGTTTCCAACTGCATTAAAGACTGACATAAAAAGTGAAATCATAAAAATATCAGAAGAAAACACGGGTATTTTTATAATCTTGAACAAGGAGAATCTTTCTAAACATGATATCCAAGGCAAAAACTTTAAAGTAGGTCAATAGATTTGATTACATAAAAATAAAGTCGTAAAATTGTAACATATAAGCAAGCTGAAAATAAATGACAGAATGAAGAAAATTGCAGTGTATAATAGAGAATGATTACTAAAATGAGATATTGCAAATCTATAGACATGAACACCCAAAAGAAAAAGCACAAAGGTCATAAGCAAGTACAAACAGCCATTCCCATACTGAAATATATTCACTCGCATTAAAAATTTTAAAAATTCAATAAATTTTTGGCTGTCTCTGAAAAGTATTAAAAACTGACAAAATTCTATGCTGTTGATCCTGTAAAGAAATAAACTCTCATGCACTAGCGGCAGCAGTGTAGAGGAATGGCTTGGTGAAGGACAGTTTAACAATTTAGCTCAAAATTTGAGGTCTGTATACTCCACAACTCAGAAGTTATTACATCTCCAAATTTAGCAGAAAGACAGAAAGGATTAAAGTAATACAGACAAAGATGTAAGTAGCAGCCAACATTGTATGTCCATGAGTAAACATTGGACATCTTCCTTATAATCAATACTGCAGAGTAGTAAGAGACACAGTTTCTGGGAACTATGTCTGCACCTATTATGTTTTAAAATTTGTATGAAAGTCATGTAGATACACTTGTATGCGTGTGTATGTATCTGTGCACATGCATAGCAAGATGTCCAAGGGAGTCAACACGAAAGTCTTAAGCTCTATTAAGTGCAAGTGTCTAACTCTGGGAAGACATGTGAATTTTGGTGGATTATTACTTTTGTCTAAGTTTGATAAATACACTACCTGGCAGATACTGCGGCATATGGCATACAAGCAAAACATGTGAGTGAATGGGCATGAATTCATACATCCTTCCACCGCTGATTTAAACAAAATAATGCATTAAATAGCATCATTAAAAGGTCTCATTTGGTTAAAAAAAGAGAGAGCAACAAAATTTTAATCAGAACTAGTGTATTTATTCTTGAGTTCCCAGAGATGGTCTGTAGATACATTTCTGAATATCTAGGGTTTCAGTGAGTAACATGTTTGGATAAGAAGGAAATCTGAGAGGAAACTCGGGTGTAGGTTGTATTCCTATTGTCTCTCAGTTCCAGTTCCACCCTTTGGTAAAAGGTGATGCTGGGGTGGGGATTTTGCAATGCATTTTACAGATCTCTTTGTTGCACTTCATTAGGAAAGCTGGAAGGCAGAAAGAGAAAAACAAGATCTACCTCTGTCTTTGCTTGCCAGTCCTACTAGCGACCTAATAATTTCAACTGATTCGTCTTCATTCAGCTCCTTTCAGAGAGCACTTAGGTGGTGAACCTTCTCAGGGGTTTGAACACCAACTCCATGGAGACCTGTTTTCTGGAACTCCAAGGTTCTGGGAAGCCCTCTTTTCACCTTTTGTTTTCCTACTCCTAGGAACAGTAGCTACATCCTGCAGTTAGGTTCCCTGGGTTACCTCTAGTGCCTCTACCACATTGCCCCTGTTGAAATAACTCGTGTAGGCTATTTTAACTGGATATATCCCAGTAGAGGTGCTCTCTGAAGAGCAGATGTGTGAGTGGTTCATGGCTGGATTAAGATAAGGAGACGTAAATGCTTAAGGCCAGTTTGCTTAGGTTGGCATTTTACAAGTTGTTTGAAGATGTCCGTATAAGCAACGCTTGGAAGTACTTCTATCCAGTGAAACTTCCTGCGATAATAGAAATGTTCTAAAATGTGTTGTCCAATAGGTAGCCAATGTCACTATTGAGAATTTGAAATATGGCTAACTAATTTTACTTTTATTTGGCTTAAATTTAAACAGCCGCAGGCAGCTAGTTGATTATCATGCTAGACCAGGCCGGTCTGAGGTGACTGGAAGACCAGGCTGCACCTTTGTTAATCTGCCAGGTATTTTAACAGATACTACGGTTACAAAAAACAGGAGATACTATCTCCTTCTAAAGGAGTTGAGGCCAGCAAAGGAAGATGGATATGCAAAACCACTTTGAAAGATGATTCTGCCAACAGTATGCAAGATGGACTAAAGTGGCAAGGTCAAAGACAGGCCACTCAGGGCAAATGCAATTGTCCAAATTAGATGAGAAATCTCATTGACAGTAGTGAGGGGTGCATGTGCAAGGGAAAATCTGACCTGTCGACACCTGGTAATCAAGGAGAAATAAAAGTAGAATTGAGAATAACTCCTTATTTCTGAATCAGTGTCTCAACTCTCTAAGAGAAAATAAGAGAATCAGGTGTGGGAAGAAGCGGTGAATTCAGTTTCGGATGTGCGGAATTTAAAGTGCCCATGAAACATCCAAGTCTCTGTGTTGAACAGACACGTGGGCACACACATGGCTCTAAAATGTAGAAAGGAGGTTCAGTTAGCAACACAAACTTGTGAATCAGAGGCATGTATAGAAGACAAACTATAAGAAGCATAGTTTGCAGTATAAGAAGACAAACTAGCTGATATGACTGTCTGGGAAGCATGAAGAGTTAGAAGTGGGCCAAGAACAGAAACCCTGACAACATTTGAGTAGGAAGAAAACAAAAGAACGAGATGAATGCAAAGAAGCCTGTCTCAGGAAGGCAGAGACTCTGAAAATTACTAGCTGAAGCCAATAATGACAAACTATAAAATGGCTGACAATAAACTCAACACTCACACTGTGACACTTTCTGAGAGTTTTTGTTTAATATAGAAACCCACTTCATCTTTTAAAGGAATTATGTAAGGTAGTTTTTACTGTAATCCTATTTTATAGTGGAGGAACTTAGGCACAGAGGAGTTGAAGAGTTCACTCAAGACCAACACAGTAATCCAGACCCAGGCAATCTGGTTCTGGAACCTGCACTCTTAGCCAGCCACTCAGAAGAGAAAGTCCATGAGTTAAGGACTGAAAAACATTTAAGAGCAGCTTCGGCTAGAGCACAGACTAAACTGGGCATGCTGTATGGCTGAGGGGGTCATCTGAAAATTTAAACTCCCTGCCTTTTCATGTCACTTGCAACAATGCAGAAGGCAAGTTTCTCTGCCCTACTTTAGCTAGGCTCAGTCAGCCAGCCTCTGAGGGGAAGGACACAGGTGATCCTTAGAAAAATTAAAGTTGGAGAAGCATTTACTCAATGTTCTCAAACATCTGTCACTGTAAAAGGCTTTTAAGAATTTACATGATAAGAGAGGACATAGACACCTTTTGTAAAGAAAGCTCCTCATATGCTTTTGATCCACAACTAGGGTTAAGGGTACATAACTGGCTCCAGATTATTGAAAGAAAGCCATTCGCTAAAGGACAAATATATTGTACAGCTTTTGGGCTAATACAAAGTAAAAAAAGTGAGTTTTCTAATTCTGTCAAAGAGCAAAGATGTCCTCCATGTAATGAATGTACTTTTAATTAAATTTATAAACTCATTTCATACATTTTACGTATACTTTCTTTGTAACATTGGGTTATCAATAATGTCTATTCCTTATCACAACCTGGTTAACAATTAACTGTAAATTTACAAGTATGGGGGGTGAGAAATTGGAGGGGGTCATGCCCAAGCTCCTTAACTTTCTTGGTAAATTAAGATCCTATTTTACTGGAGCAGCGTCGAATGGGAAGTTCAAGGACGGTAGTGAAGGTGTGAGAAGAACTGTGCGTGGAATAAACAGGGAATCCGAAATTCTGGTGTGCGCGTCTGTGTGCATTCAACTGTGTGCATCGTTCCCTCAGTCATGACTCTTACTTTTATCTGCGTACCAATGAAAAATCTAAAAAAAAGTAATTACACAAAGTTGCCCTACTCACTCTTTCCAAGTATCCTGTGGGATTTTACTTTTGGAGGATGACAATAGGACTCAGAGGTCACAGTCAACGATTCTGAATCACAAAGACACTGAACTTCTAGAGAATTAGACACAGGAGGAGAGAATCCACCTTAGTCTTAGCAAATCTAAAACTAAGGAAAAGGATTTTTAGTTACTTCCTGGAAAGCATCAGTGAGAGAAATAATGAAGTTTCCAATAAACAAGGGTTCAAAAAGGTGCTAGGAATTATTTAGTTATGTGGTTCTCAAACTTCAGCAGATAGTAGAATCTTCTGAAGGACTTGTTGAAACTTGTTAACTCTTCAAGCTTAATATGTGTTAAATCAGTAGTTCTGATGGGGGGCCCAAGAATTTTCAATTCTAACATGTCCTCAGATGATGCTGAATCTGCTAGTCTGGAGACATTTTGAGAAGTAGTTATTTAGTGTAGTTAGTGCATTGTATTTTAACAAATCTGAAAAGAATTACAGGCTTTCAGGCTCACTGGTGGCTATAGTCTCCTTATACACAATCTTATAAGTTCCTCCAAGCCTTAACTTCCATTTGAATTCTACATTAAATTTTGATAAAATGTAATTTTCGGGGAGCGGGAAAGGAGTACTACAGTAATCAAAATGAGAGTCATTAAGTCAAAGTGAAATCTGCCATGGACAATAGTTCTATGAGGTTTTGATTTTTAAATTACTAGCCCTAAGTTATATTTAATCCAGTACATAATGTAAGAAAACTTCACTGATCTAAACCGTTAGATTAAAAGCTGATACAGAAACAAGTTGCTCCCTCAGGTCTTAAAAAAGGTCACTTTTTAAAAGAAGAACTTCAGATTCATAATTAGGAATGAATAAACTGGGTTTAATTACAGAGTAAATATAATACTTACCTGGATGTACCTTATAAAAGAAGTAATTTCCATATGATGTTTAGCAAATTGTGTCTCAGTAGTCAATTATACACAAACGACTTTACTGTTATGGCAGAATATCATAAAATGCTGAAGATACTTTATAAATGCTTTGATGATACACATGAAGTTTCTAAACTTTCAACAGGACTTGAAAATCAATGCAGAATACTAATTCCGCTAAGCAGAGAATTTAAAATCTAAACCAAAACACATTCTGATGGCTATAATATACAAAATCTAACTTTACAAAGAAATAGCAATTTATCACTAATACCTTAGCAGTACATTGATACCTTTATAAGGAGTATTATATAATAGCTTAATATTTTCTTGTTCTTCCTCCATCCAGATCTTTTATGAGAGGCACTTATAAAAAGCACTAGTTTTGGCGACGCTGTAACAAACATACACATAGTATAATGATATATTTTACTATGCTGACAAAGTATCATTTATAAAGAAATTTTTATAAATTCAAAAATAGGTTGTTGGTAGCATGATTACCTTTAAAGCATTGGATTTCATTCACAATATTACTTCATTAATCTTAAACAGCAGTTCCACCTATAAAATGTTCTACAGTTTTTTTCCTTTTTGAAAAGGAAGTAAATAAACGCAGGGAATATACCCATATAATTTCTAGTTCAACAATATCAACTTCCATTTCACAGCATTGATTAGCAGAGAACATTTGCAATTAAAGTGGTATACAATTTACAAAAATAGAATGATTATATAATGCAAACACTGTCCTCCATTATGAAGAATGTGTGTGTGTGTGTGTATGTGTATATATACATATATAATATATACATACATAGTTCTCATAAGTTTCACTATTCAATAGCCCTTATTCAAGTACTTTTTTTCTGGTATCTCTTGAAATAATCACTTTGCTATATTATATGTATAATACATTAAAAAAATTAAAGGTTAATCTAAGAAAAGGTTAAAAGTTTCAGTGTGGTTGACTTAGTATCAGCTGCTCACTTCGGTTAAAACCTGATTTGAATTCAAAACAGGTTTAGGTGCCATACTAAGTATAACAACTTAGTCAAAAATATAATATTTAAGTATCAAATACCCAGCAAATTTCTAATGTGCTAACATTAGAGCAAAATTAAAAGTCTGTATTAATCTGTTAATCACCCATAAACAATCCCCAGGAAAAAATTCATTTATATAACTAAAAAAATACACTAATATATAATATACCTGCTTACAAACACATAGGTAGCCATAAATAAAACTTTATTCTTTAATTTCATTTACAAGCTACCAAATATTATGTATTGTACACAGTGCTGAACACTTAAATGGCTATAGTCACGGAGGATCCAGACTGAATGGAAAGCTGTAGATCAAGAAAAGATAAAGGCAAAGTAATACTGTAACAGAAAAGTGGCAAAAGCATGGTTTTGCCATAACAAAATCAATTGGATTGGTAATCATACATCAGTTCTGGTTAAAACAAAGTTTGAGCGCCATGCGATTCTCAGCTTTATTGTTTGCAGTCTGGCTAAAGTCTGTAGAGTCAATTTGTCTTTTGCAGTTATTAAAATAAAAGTTAAAAATTATAGCAGCAACAAGCAAACCCTGTGACAGGAAGGCAAGGGCTAAGAACTAAAAAAACGTTTATACAGTGTGTTCAGGGAGAGTATGTGCAGTTTATCTTCCATCAGCAGGAGTTCGACTGAGGGACAGCATGATTCGGGTAAATCGCTCACAGAGTTCATGTGTGGAGTACGGAGGTAACTTAGGCGGCTCATGGAAACCTTTAACCTCCGTAGAACAATCGAGCAGCTTTGGCAGAAAATCTGTCAGCTTCTCTTGGAGGTTTGCTGCAAATACAAACAATCAGATATAACTAAAAACTGACAGGGAGAAAAATTATCTTCAACAAGATTTATTAATTTAGAGTAGGCAGCCGATATTTTGTTTCAAATCATGCAAAATCATTGCCATTTAGGAGGAAGAAGTAAAGCATGAATGGCAACAGCAGTATGTACAGCTTAGTTTGTAAATAAGAAAAAAAATCATGTGAATGTAACAATGTCACAGAATATTAAAATGATAATAACTAACATCTAATTCTAACACCTTTTAATCCCAACAACTCAGGAATCTACTAGCATTGTTTCAACTTACATTCCATTTCTTGTCCAAGATAGGAACACCATCGATTTCTCATATCTTCTACAGCAAGTATGTCTTTCTCTTCCATTTCATCCACCAATAACAGGGGCAAAAACGGGACAATAAATTCATTCATGATAATCAGACCATTGTTTACTTCTCTATCCTCTCCAGATTCAAACAGTTCTGCAGCTTGCTCATTTAATTTCTTAACGCAATGAGAGAGAAAGAGAGAGAGGAAAAAAAAAAACAGGTTTGTTTCCTTTTTCAACTAAGTAAAAATATCTCACAATAATGAAGGCAACATAATAAGCATGTTTGCAAACAGTAATAGAACAAATAGAAATCAGAAAAAGCAACCTCAGCTTATTGAGTGAGAAAAGTTTCTTAGAAAAGGATTTGCATGTTACAATAGAAACAAGAGCAAAAAAAAAAAAGTCAGAAAAATACTGCTGTCATGTTTTTAAAGTTCATATTCAGTTTACTTTGATCATCACTATAGGAACTATTTTTAAATTAATTGTCCAGAGGTGAATTACCCCAATTCTAAAATATGATAAGCACTCAAAGTAATTTTAAAAGCAAAGAAATTCAGATTCCATACTAATTTTGAAAAACTCATCTTTTCCATAAATGTCAGCTGAACAGGGACTGTTATATTTCTTGATACAGAAATATAAAGGTAATCAATTAAATCATTCATTTCTTCAAAAAATTCTTACTCAGTACATGCCATGTGCCAGAAACTGTTTTAGTTGCAGGGGTACCCAAATGATTAATAAGAAAACTCTCATGGAGCTCACAATCTGTTACAATACAGGGATCAGTAACATTTTCTCTGTAAAGGACAAGACAGGGAATATTTTAGGCTCTGAGGGCTATATAGTCTTTGTTGCAATGACATTAATATTGCTGCACCAAGACAGTCGTATGTAAGTGAATGGGCAGGGCTATGTTTCGGTAAAACTTCATTTATAAAAACAAGTGGCAGGAGGGAGCAGAGGCCAAGCATGCTGACATCTAATTAAATAGAAGTAAGAAATCCATGAGATAAGAAATACAGACATGGGAGATAGAAAAAAGATACAGGTATAATAAGACTTAAAACATTTTTTTAAATTGGAGGATAACTGCTCTAACAATGTTGTGTGTATGAATCAGCTATAAGAATACACATAGCCCCCTCTGTCATGAGCCTCCCTCCCACCTGCTCATGAGACGTTTATGTCTGAAATCTCACGTTTACAGAGAGTATGATTTTTAAATAATCTTCATATTTTAAAAATAATTTAAATTATAAAAAGCATATTATTTCTTAGGTTATGACATTCTTGTGCAATTCATCTTGACTTTGTAGAAAGCTTATGCTAAAAGTCCAACTCAGCCACTAAGTAATTATCTAACAGTCAGCAAACAACTAATTTCCTAGCTTCAGCTTCTTCATATGAAAAATGGCATAGTATATAACCTTCCTCACATAGTGGCTAAGAGGATTAAATGAGATAAGCCTTGAAGTATATAGTGTAATTTTTACAATTTGCATTCAAAGACATTATTATTCTGAATTTGATGTTATGTTCACTAAATCAAAACAGATCCTAGAGACAACTTAAGCATAGTTATATCCAAAGCCAACCTATTCATCCTCTTCAGAGTCCCCAAAGCCAAAGACAAAACAGATCTAGTAAGTCATGAGGCTTTAATGCCTCTACTTCCTTCTTCACACTCATCTCATCGTTATCGACCATCTCCTTTACCATTTACATAACTTCTCTTTCATACTTTTCCCTGTCTAACTATCTTTTCTAGGGTTCTTTGTTTCAATCTTTACTCCATTCCAGTCCATATTCAAGTATACTACTGCCAGAATTACTTTCTAAAAACAAAACTGATTATGCCCAATTTATTCCAACTTTACAACCAACTCATGAGAATGATGCATAAGCTTCTACACAGTTTGACATCAACAAACACTGTTGGCTTCATCACGTCCACCTACACTTGTTTCTCATAACTAAGCCACAACAGACTTATCTTCATTTTCTGTCGTACACTCTCCATGTCTTTTCATACAATATTCCTTTGTCTAGAATTTCTTGCCCCTTCTCTACAAGGCACAAAATGCCTATTTATCCATTCGGATACAGATCAGTGTTTATCTTATTTCTTAAGCTTCTCTCCAACAATTCCAAACATACTATGTTGCGTATTTCTCATAATGCTTATTCTGAAATATAAAAATTACTTGTATACATCTCTCACCAGATTGAATTCTCTTAGGATATAATAATGGCTCTTATCTTTGCATCCCTCAGAATCTGATACTCAGTAAATTCTCAATATTAAAAAAAAAACCAAACAACTAAAAAAGGAAAAAAGAAAACACCTAAAAGGAACACTAAAATTCTCTTGAAGCTGCATTTAAATTCCTATGTGAAACAATAAATGTGGCTGGCTTACTAACATAAAATGATAAACACTTTTTACCATAATATAAACACTGTCTACCATTACGGTAGACAGTATTTTAGTTGTGTTTATGTTTAAAATAGGTTTATCAATACATTTCAATATTCCAACACTGCAAAGTTTTACATTAACAAGTGCTTTGATTCATTCAATGCATGGATTATGAACCTGAATATAATTCAGATCTTCCTTCTTGGGCATTGATTAAAAACCTTTTGAAACTGACCATATTAAGAATGGGATTCCCTGGTGGCTCAGAGGTAAAGAATCTGCCTGCCAGTGCAGGAAATGCAGGTTTGATCCCTGGGTCGGGAAGATACCCTGGAGAAGGAAATGGCAACACACTCAAGTATTCTTGCCTGGAGAATTCCATGGACAGAAGAGCCTGGCGGGCTACAGTCCATGGGGTCACAAGAGGGTCAGACATGACTTAATGACTAAAGAACAACAAATTAAGACTACCATTCTTGATGGATACAAACCATCAATAATTAAAGTCTTAAAATATACTCAAATGCAATAAAATCAGCTAAGAGAAAAATAACAAAATCACAAGCTTCTACTCTTGCCATTCAAAAATTCTGAAGACATAATGCAGACTACAATTAACATATACTCTGCAGTTCTACTGAAAGAAAACATTTCAGCAGTACACCTACTGAAAGTCTTTTTAAAGTACATGTAAACCAATTAACCTATATTGGCTCAAAAATGATATACTCTTGCATACCTTTATGTATTTTATAGAAAAAAAAAACATGACTTAGAGGTTCACAATCTATAGTCATGTTAATAGCTAAATGAAATCCAATCATAAAAAGTATAAAGATGGAATTCGTGGTTTTACACTTAAAGATAAGCAAAGTCAAGAAACATTAACAAAATATTCCAGCCAGAAAGTAAACTGGTGGGGAAAAAGAACTGCTGAAAATATTTAAGTTCATAACAATAATATTTAAGCACATACACAGTAAAAATACTTGAGGAAAAAATTTCAATGACCAAATGGAAAAAACCTTCATATTACAATGAATTATTTAACGTTATATACACCAAATATACTCTTTATAAAAACTCAGAAAAACTATACTTTTTCTGGAATAATAATAATGATAATTTATCATACCATTCAGCACCTCTTCTACATCAAAAAAGGGAATGGTAGAATGAGAAGAAATCTAGATATAAAAATTAATTATTCTGATCTCATTTTAAGAACAGTTCTTATTTATCATCTGTAAAATTTAAGATTCTTAAAAAAGAAGGGATAAAGAATTGAGTATAGTCTCCCACACCTCAAGGAAGTAGACCCGGAAGACAGACATCACCATGACAATTACCACATCAGAATTTATAGTCATTTACATGAGTCTAAAAAACTGCCCAATGTAAAACAATATGATAGAGTAAACACACACTTTGTGCCTTCAACTTACTAGTAAACATTCTCTTCTATAATGTGATATCAGTTCTTCATCATGTCCTCTGTATGGGCCTTTGGACAACAGTTCCTTGTTATTCTGATAAGCACAGATAAGGAATAGCAAGGAATCTATATAACTTAAAAAACAGAAGTACAGCATCAGTATTTTATTTTTGTAAAAGAAAGGTAACTACAATTACAAAACATTTTAAGTACACATTTACATTTTGATTATCCAGATCAACATTAAAATAAAACATCTAATGATACACTGTATGCCTGAGAGTATCTCTGGAGCAACAGCTGCATGTGAAGCTAGTAGACAGTTGTTTTAAAAACTAAAACAAAGAAAAAAAACCCCAAAAAATTGAGCTAGAAAGTTAGAAAAAACTGGGAGAAAAAGGCCAAACTGAGTAATTCAGAGAGTTCCTCTATCTTCTTTGCTAATTCTTTCCATTTAGATTCAAAATTAACACTGACGTGAAAGTCAACAGTCTACTTTTTTAGCAACACCATGACATTTTGTTTGAGGGACTGATCAGGTTACTTTGCTTATCACAAACATTATTTGATTAATTAAATGACTACTGTTCATCACTTTGTTTTTTTCTTCCCTATGTGAGGGCACAGTTCCAGTCATTGAGAAAAGTTAACAGAGAGTAGAATATCCAAAGGAGCTGGGTGAAGTAGAAAGGGAAAAAATGCTTCCAAATCTGGGAAATCTACTGGGGTACAAACACTAACATAAAAGGCAGACAGGGTTAGGCCTTTGTTTAATATTTAATATTGCTATAACTCTAGATCTCATGAAGTTCAAACTAAGTTTTAAAAAGGGAATATGACACAAATATATCAGTATTATATTTGTCTCTAAAATGATTATCCCTCCTCTAACATGCTGTAGGACAAATATATACAGTTGTTTATCTGTATGGGCTTCCCTGGTGGCCCAGCGGTAAAGAATCTGCCTGCACTAAGGAGACACAGGTTTGATCCCTGGGTCAGGAAGATCCCTTGTCGGAGGGCATGGCAACTAACTCCAGTATTCTTGCCTGGGGAATCCCATGGACAGAGGAGCCTGGTGGGCTACAGTTCACGGTGTCGCAAATGAGTCGGACTTGACTTAGTGACTAAAACAACAACAATATATCTATATAACTGAAATATGAAAGATGTTTTAAGATACCTCCTATAAGCCAATTTTTCTACTCACAGCATATCTTACAAATTCTGAAAAATGCAACATCCTAAGAAGTGAAATGTTGTACAGAAACAATATTTTTTAACTCTTTAAGTAATACTGCCCATCATTGTTACTGTTTGTTAATTTCAGGTGCTCAGACACAAACAAGTCAATTACACAGTCCAAATGTTAAATGCAGAATTATAGGGAAATAAACATGGTCATTCATGACAAATCAAATTATACATCTGAAACTACTTCATTAAACATATGTTCTTTTAAATACTTTTTGAAAACAGCTTTTCCCAGGGATCTGTTTTTGCTTGAATTTAGGGCATGAAATCTTATTTTGAAATAATATGGGTATAGTCTCAGCTAAAGCTTTTTTTGTTTAGAGAGTGACAATAGTATCAAATGCTGCCTTGTGCCACTAAGTTGAATTAGTCTGCTGGCACATCTACCTTTCCTTTTACAGCCATTAAGTTCCCAGTTGAAAGGTCTCCCTGGAATGGCATCCATATCTGGCATTCTAGACCTGAGTCATCTCTCTGAGAATAGCTCTGAAACCATGAACTTATTCCAATTTTCTAGTGAAGTACACAGAATGTTCCACATTTTTTCAGCCTTTAAAGTGCTTCCATTTCAAGTAAATTAGAATCAAATGCAGCAGTCCAGTTACCAAAATCTTATTTAAGATAAAATAAGACTATGTAGCCTGGTAGATTCTCTTTAATTTTCATTTTTACTGCTGTAGAACTATGGCTCCTAAAAACATGATTTCATTTCACTACTCATAGAAGTAACACTAGCCCATTAATAAATATTTAATTTATGGCTTTCAAGTGCTATATTTTCATTAAAAAAAAGTTTGACAGAGCATTTTGCCAACATCTTATATACTGCTAGTTATGGTAACTTCTACATTTGTGGTATAATTAACATTTCTTTTTACAAAATTCCATAAATATTATTTTCTATAATCACTAATTTCCTAACTGATATTTCCAATTTAATAATAAACATTTGCCATGATAATAATATTCATTTTACCAATAAGAATATATTTAAGATTAAGCAAATTATGAAATTTAAACACAATTTACTTAAAGTCCTTTAACAAATGCTAGCTCAGAAAAGCTAATACAGAAGTGATGTAGAGAGCAAAGAAAAAAGTTTCATCTTTTTAGTTCTTACTGAGATGATGAATACACTTTGTCCTTTTCTTATTTCATTAAATAATGTAAGAACACAGAGGCCTTTATTTCAATTTTTCTCTCCCTAGTCAGCTGTGTGACCTTGGCAAAGTTATTGTATCACTTTGGAGCCTAGTTTCTTTATCTGTTAAATGGAAAAGTCTTTTACACAGTCTATGCTATTGTAAGGGCATATTCATATTTTTCTTAGAAACCTTAATCTCTAAAATCCTAAAGCAAATTCGAATATTCCTATTAAAGAAACAGAATGTTGGCCAAAATATGATTTTATAAAAGAGAGCTATTGATCAAAATATTTTCTACTTCAGCTGACCAAACTGAATTATCTTAAAAGTACACAAGCACTAGGACTTCAATAATTTGCCTCCAAGTATTAATATTACTTTTTACTTTTCTACTTTTATGAGTTAACTTTCAAGATTTTGATGGCATTGTGCTTGTCCAATGAACAGAGTGGCACTGTTCAATAGAACTTCCTGCAGTAATGGAAGTGGTGTGTCCGTGCTGGCCGAAACAGCAGCCATTAGTCACATGTGACTACTGGACATCAGAAACGTGGCTAATATGACTGAGAAACTGAAAAGTTGTAAAAATTGTAATTAAATTAAATTGTCCTATGTGGCTCCTTAGCCACCATCTTGTACAGCGTAGTTCTAGAATACTCCATGCTGGCATTTAAAAAAATAGCATTACTACTTCTAGTGGAGGTAAAATACACAATAAAAAAGGAAAGAAAAAAAATCAATATCCTTTTTCTTGGTGGCAATATTACAGTGCATTTTAAACATGGCACTTAAAAAATCCCTAGTCAAGTAAATTAATGTTAAAGGATATGAATTAAATACATGGATAATAAATAAATGTAATTAGTTAATAATCTATAGTGCTCAATAAGTCAATATGCAGCCTTTCTTCTCAGTAACAACAATTTGGTAAGTAGACATTCCTTTAAAATCACCTGTAATTTTTATGAAAAGCAATCTAAAATATTTACAGCTGCAATATTTAGAAGACAAGAGATCAGTTTTCTAAAGATATAATTTTTACAGTACCTGGAATTTCGGAAAAAGGGACACATTAGAAACATTTGCTAATTTGCAATCAAGATTAAACTCAGAAAGAACAGGAAAAAGGCTAGTGACAAGAAGGTGGATGTTGAAGAATACAAAGAGTTCCATTTGCTGGCTACCAGCTGCTTTGAAAGTGAAAGTTTGAAAGTTGCTCAGTCACGTCTGACTCTTTGCGACCCCATGGACTAGTCCGTGGAATTCTCCAGGCCAGAATACTGGAGTGGGCAGCCTTCTCATTCTCCAGGGGATCTTCCCAACTCAGGGATCGAACCCAGGCCTCCTACAGTGCAGGCGGATTCTTTACCAGCTGAGCCACAAGGGAAGCCCAAGAATACTGGAGTGAGTAGCCTATCCCTTCTCCAGCGGATCTTCCCGACCTAGGAATTGGACCAAGGTCTCCTGCACTGCAGGCAGATTCTTTACTAGATGAGCCACAAGGGAAGCCCAGGGAAGGAAAACCAGCTGCTTTGGTCCCTAGCAAATCTAGGCTTCAATCTAATCCTATTTCATTCTAAACTTCAACTGTAGTGTCTGAGAGCTGATAAAATCAATGACAATAATGTTAACTTTACAAATTTAATTTCAAATGGAAAATATATTGTATATGGGAATTCTTTGTATTAACTTTGCAATTTGCAATTATAAATTTAAGAGAGTTATAAAATAAAGTTTATTGAAAATATATATTGTGAATAAAATCTTTTCAAGAGATGAGGTCACATCTGAATAGAATACAAGAATTAAGCTTTTCTTATCATGGGTGTCCATTTTGCCTTACCTTTCTCTTTGAAAATTTTCTAGCCCAATAATGATATACATGGTTGTTTCCCTGAATTTTCTATAATCCTGATGCCACTCCTGTAGGTGAAAGAATATTAAAAGTACATAGATATTAAAACTACAATGAAAACTACTTACAAATACATTTTATGATAACTACTTGAACTAGCAGAAGCAAAGAGTTCAAAACTGAAGATAAACTGGACCTAAATCAAGACTTTAATTTCTTAACATACAAACATGTCAGTGTAAAGATAAAGGTAAAAACTGTAGACACTGATGAGAGAAATTAAACAATCACACTAGAAGATAGCAGAAATAAAAGGCAAGATAATCAATAGGTAGGCCATCTGTCTCTCAAAAATTCTTCAGTGTAAAAGTTTATTAAGATATTATCAGAGAATATTTGGGGTGCATATATCTTTTCAAATTTCTGTTTTCAATTTTTTCCAGACATATACTCAGGAGAGAATTGCTGGATTATTTTCATTTTTTTGAGGAACCTCCACAGTGCTACCCATGGGGAGAGGAAAAGGAGGAGGAGCACAGTACAAGTACAGAATTAGAAAATGTAAAGTATGTATAAAATAGATAAGCAACAAGGACATATTGTACAGCACAGGGAATTATAGCTATTTTCTTGTAATAGAGTATTACCTTTTAATAGAGTATTATCTGTAAACGTACTGAACAACTATGCTGTACACCTGAAACTAACATAATGTAAAGCAACAACACTACATTTTAAAAAATATTATTATAGACCTACAGCACATTGAATGTAGAAGGTAAATGAAGCTAACTAATAGGAATCAAAGCTTGAAGACTGTTATTTGAAACAGAGTTTTAAGGAACTGAAAGGAAAATAAAAAATGTTGTAATATATTTAACCTTTTAATTTTGCAAAATTTGTGATAAATTTTAAATGTGGTTGCTAAGTAGTCTTTTCAACTGAGATATGGTGAAAAAGAGAGAAGCATTTCACAGCCCCTCTTCAAAACACCCACAATTATTGAGCATGTCATATAACAAAATGATTCAGAACTAACAATCTACAATTTTAGAAAACAGTTTTCTTAAAAAAAAATCAACATTTTTTTACTTAATAAAAATTGATTCAAAGAAAATCGTAACTAAAATTCAATATATGATTAACCTAAAAGAGATAGTGATGATAAAAGTGTGAAAGCTTTTATACACGTTATTGTAAATAAATGAAAGTAAGGTACATATAGGCCAGTTACTAGCTAACTATTGATATATTCTCCTTGAATATAAATCATTTTAATTTAAAAAGGCAAAATTTTCATACTATTGAAAGTGACAGTGTTGGTCACTCAGTCCTATCTGACTCTTTGCAACCCCATGGACTGTAACCCACCAGGCTTCTCTGTCCATGGAATTCTCCTGGCAAGAATACTGGAGTGGGTTGCCATTCCCTTCTCCAGGGGATCTTCCTGACCCAGGGATCAAATATGGATCTTCAGCATTGCAGGCAGATTTCTTTACCATCTGAGCCACCAGGGATAGAAGACATTAATACACATAAGGGTAAAATTTATCTTTAAGCATAAAGTTAGGTTTTCTGGCAGAAGTATTCAAATTGCCATTCTGTTATCATTAGATTCACCTTAGAAGTTTTCAGCAGGTAAACTTCTTCTTTAAAGGGTTAGACAATAAATACTTTAGGCTTCGCAGGCCATGCAGTCTCTGTTGTAGTTACTCAACTCTGCAGTTGTAGGGTGAAAGTGCTTATATTCAATATTTAAACAAATGGCTTGTGTTCCAATAAAACTTTATTTATAAAAGCAGGTGATGAACTGGATTTGGTTTGCAGGCCAAGGATTACTGATGGGAGACTCAGAGCAAGACAAAGATATGTGGGATATACAAAATCCAAAAACGTCATGTAAATACCAGTAAGATTTAGTGGCTCTGCAATTAGAAAAAATATGAGAAATTTTCAGAATAAAAATATGCAGCATCCAATCTGATGAAGCAAATTGGTGGAGGGACTGCAGAAGCAAATAACAATTAAAATCAAGTCCCATGTAACCTGAATCTTGGATACAAGGGCAGAGTTAGCAATCAATTTGCCTGTATCTCTGGCATGTATTATGTGTCCATTTTTTTTTTGTGGCTATGTTCCCAGATTTTCTATTTGCCTTATAATTCAAATTTATCCATTTTTATAATAATATTATTGTAAAGTATTAAAGTTAAGATAGTTTATATTGATTTCAAGTGAAAATAACCTTCCTACCTTATTCTACAAGAATACTGATACTAGAATGTTTGCATTTCCATAAAATTTATGATCACTTATTAAGCTCCATAAAACAACTTGCTAGAAGTTTGTCAGAAACTGAACAGTTTCAATAAACCATTCTGTGGAAAACTGACATCTCTACAACACCAAGTTTTCCAAACACAATACATACATCCATTAACTTAGGTCTTCTTTATAACATCTCCTAAAATTATGCAGAGTTCAGTTCAGTAGCTCAGTCGTGTCTGACTCTTTGCGACCCCATGAACCGCAGCACGCCAGGCCTCCTTGTCCGCCACCATCTCCCGGAGTTCACTCAGATTCACGTCCATAGAGTCAGTGATGCCATCCAGCCATCTCATCCTCTGTCGTCCCCTTCTCCTCCTGCCCCTACTCCCTCCCAGCGTCAGAGTCTTTTCCAATGAGTCAACTTTTCTCATGAGGTGGCCAAGGTACTGGAGTTTCAGCTTTAGCATCATTCCTTCCAAAAGAAATCCCAGGGCTGATCTCCTTCAGAATGGACTGGTTAGATCTCCTTGCAGTCCAGGGGACTCTCAAGAGTCCTCTGCAACACCACAGTTCAAAAGCATCAATTCTTCAGCGCTCAGCCTTCTTTACAGTCCAAGTCTCACATCCATGCATGACTACTGGAAAAACCATAGCCTTGACTAGAAGGACCTTAGTTGGCAAAGTAATGTCTCTGCTTTTGAATATGCTATCTAGGTTGCTCATAACTTTTCTTCCAAGGAGCAAGCGTCTTTTAATTTCATGGCTGCAATCACCATCTACAGTGATTCTGGAGCCCCCCAAAATAAAGTCTGACCCTGTCTCCACTGTTTCCCCATCTATCTAGCATGAAGTGACGGGACCGGATGCCATGATCTTAGTTTTCTGAATGTTGAGCTTTAAGCCCTCTTTTTCGCTCTCTTCTTTCACTTTCATCAAGAGGCTTTTAGTTCCTCTTCACTTTCTGCCATAAGGGTGGTGTCATCTGCATATCTGAGGTTATTGATATTTCTCCTGGCAATCTTGATTCCAGCTTGCGTTTCTTCCAGTCCAGTGTTTCTCATGATGTACTCTGCATAGAAGTTAAATAAGCAGGGTGACAATATACAGCCTTGACGTACTCCTTTTCCTATTTGGAACCAGTCTGTTGTTCCATGTCCAGTTCTAACCGTTGTTTCCTGACCTGCATACAGATTTCTCAAGAGGCAGGTCAGGTGGTCTGGTATTCCCATCTCTCTCAGAATTTTCCACAGTTTGTTGTGATCCACACAATCAAAGGCTTTGGCACAGTCAATAAAGCAGAAATAGATATTTTTCTGGAACTCTCTTGCTTTGTCCATGATCCAGTGGATGCTGGCAATTTGATCTCTGGTTCCTCTGCCTTTTCTAAAACCAGCTTGAACATCAGGAAGTTAATTGCTGAAGCCTGGCTTGGAGAATTTTGAGCATTACTTTGCTAGCATGTGAGATGAGTGCAATTGTGCGGTAGTTTGAGTATTCTTTTGCATTGCCTTTCTTTGGGATTGGAATGAAAACAGACCTTTCCCAGTCCTGTGGCCACTGCTGAGTTTTCCAAATTTGCTGGCATATTGAGTGCAGCACTTTCACAGCATCTTCTTCCAGGATTTGAAGTAGCTCAACTGGAATTCCATCACCTCTACTAGCTTTGTTCGTAGTGATGCTTTCTAAGGCCCACTTGACTTCACATTCCAGGATGTCTGGCTCTAGATGAGTGATCACACCATCATGATTATCTGGGTCGTGGAGATCTGTTTTGTACAGTTCTTCTGCATATTCTTGCCATCTGAATATCCTGGCCTCCAGAGAGGGTCTTCTAGGTCCTAGAACCCGGTATCTGGCGCCCGGTTCTCTGGGCAGCCACACAGTCTGAGATGGAGAGAAGCGGACTGGATGCCAGGATGGCTAGACTAGAAGGCAGAAAATCCTCGGGACCAGGATAAATATCCATGGGCGTCCTGGTGGTTCCAGGCTTGGGGGCTAGATGATAGATTTGTATTTTACAAAGCTCTCTTATTATCTTTATTTATCTCCAATAAATTTATCTAGCTTTTTCTTTTCTATATATAAAACATCTGTAAATAACAAAAGCTTTGTTTCTTCTTTTGCAGTCTCTTACTTTTTGCTTTATTTTTATTGCCTTACTGTACTGCTTAAACTTCCAGTACAGTGTTGAATAAAACTGGCATACATCCCTGTCTTTTTCTTAATCACAAAAGGAAAGTTTTCAATGTTCAGATTTCAATATGATGTTTATGGTAGTTTATGGTAGTTCTGTTAGTTTTTGTTTTTTAAGACACTCTTCAGTAGACTAAAGTAGTTACCTTGTATTCCAGGTTAGCTAAGAGTGTTGCTCAAAAATGAATGTTTTTCTGTATCCTTCCTTTTATCTGTTAAATGTAGTGAGTTATACTAATTGTTTAAGGGAATATAAAGTAATCAGGTTTGCAAACGCGACCAATCACTAACCAAAGGCACTCATGAATGCAAATTAAAATTTATTCATGTAAAAATTTTTGGAAAAACAATGTAGAAAGTTAAACTTAAAAATCTGACAAAATACTAGGTGTTTGAATTGTAACTTAATTTTAAAGCCAAAGTTAACACAAAGAGAATTTTGTGCACGAAACTACCACAAGTACACTACAAATGCTCACATGCGTGCCTCCCTCACACAACCCTGTCCAATAATGACAAATGCAGAAGGCATACAATGACTGAAACCAATTTTTAACTTCCCCTCAAAATATATATATGAAGCAAAGAAAGTGTATAGCATGGCTTCACTGTAATACAGCATTTAAGAATGTAGGTTCTGCTAACCAAGTTGTGACCTGAAGCTATGATAACCTCAGGCAGGTTACTTCACCCCTTCATGATGAATTTTCTCACGTGATTATTAGCTATACTGAAATGAAAGATTACTGAACTAAAGAATTCCTCAGTCAACCGTCCAAAAGGCACATTACCTCATACTCCTCCATGTTTACTTCTTCAGGTTTTATCATTTCAATTTTGGCTTGAGCAACTTTCATTATGTTGTGACACCTTCAAATGAAAGAAAAAATATTTCTAAATTAAAAGCAAAATACATAAAAACTTAAAAAATATGTTTTATGCAAAATTAAACTACCCAAAACATATGAAAATGAAATCCACTATCACTGTGCAATATTTTTGAGGAAACAAATTTCAAATAAATGAAAAATCTCATTTTTTGGACAATACTGGATATTTACAAAGTATATAAAGATGACAGAAGCAATAATTGTAATTCACCATGTTATATTTCTATATGAATTTAAAATTATGTTCTATTAAACATGAAAAAAAGTTTTTAAAAATTGATAATGTATCTCTATTAAGCAAGCTCCAGAGACATGAAATCTCACTTCCCCCAAATAATATTATTCATAAATCATAAGAAGATATCCAAAATGTGCCTATCCTTTCATATAGGAATGGCAATATTTCAACAGATTTTATGATCAGAACCACTGCTAAAGGTATCTCCCCAATATATATTTATAGTTATCACATATAGTTTACCCTGTATTTCAAGCACAAGAGAAAGTAGATTTTTCAAAACAAATTATTTTTACTTGCCAGGGCTAACTGCAGAAGATTGAAAAGTCAATGTGAGTACTTCATAAATATCTTCCCCAAATTCAACAGCATATACTCACTGGAACATAGTACTCACAGCCCAGATAAAAGAGGGTCAACATTTCTGAGTTCTTCAGTTATATTTAACAAAATAAGTGATGTCAACATTATTACTAATAAAAACTCATAGCCAATACTTACTGAGTATTTACCAGATAATGCTCAAAACCATTTACTTGCATTGAAACCTTAATCCTAACTTTCACAGCAGACACATGACGAGGCAGAAATTAATCCTAGATGCTTTATTTTCCACCACACTCTTTTCTACTACACATATTTTGAATTCAGTATTTTTGAGACATGCATGAAAGGATAATCATTTACTTCAGAATTAAAATGTGTTTACCATGAACTCCAAGATAGCATAAATGTTTCTACATTTTAAAACTTCAATACTTTGGGTGTTTACCTGAGGGCTGAATTTTTTTTTTAATAGTATTTATTCTAACTTAACTAGATTAAGTTTTAATTTTTAACATTAGTAAACAGTTTTATAGGAACTTCCAAGAAAAAACTTTTTGGGTAAACCAAAATTCATTTAACCATTCTAAGCGTTCTCTTTAAGTCAGAAGATGTTTAATTACTTTGTGTATACTGATTAGTTACTTTCCCCAACTGTTCTCAAACAAGGATGATTTTGCTCCCAGTAGGGCTATTTGGCAGTATCTGGAGACATTCTGGGTTGTCACCACTTGAGGGGTACTATTGGCACTTAATGGGTAGAGGCCAGGAACATACTAAATATTTTACAAATTAAAGGATAGCCTCAACCCTAAAACAAAAAAAGTTATCTGGCCTAAAATATCCATAGTGCAGAGGTTCAGAAATTCTTTATTTCTCTGAAGTTCTTAGTTCCCAAAGGCCAGTGAAAATTATATTATACTCTTCTGTGTATCTTTATATAGCTTATCTCAGAACCTTGGTTCACAATTAAAATGTAATAAAATGATTTAAATTATTTTGGGGCTAAACTTTTTAAAGTCATGATTATAGGTAACAAATAAATTACAAAGCAACTGAATTAAGTGAAGTCAAATTTCGTGCTGCACTTACTGAAATATGTCTATGTGTAAAACACATATTCAAAAATTGCACTTGGAGCTATAAAAACAACACGGGCAATTTGAGCACGTGAATAAAATACTTAACATTTTGTATTTTCAAATTACCTTTCATCAAAACTCAAATTTCTATCTGCAAATTGTTCTAGCAATGTTTTCTCAATGATTTTCTTTGGAGCCTGATTCTGGATAAAGTAGACTATTACATGATGTAAACGATAGTCTGTTTCTGGTGGGGTATCTTCTTGGGCCAATTTAACCAACCTTGAATATTCCAACTTAATTGCCTAGAAAATACAACAAAATGCCAATCTTAGTTAATTATAATAATTCACATCCTTCAGTATTATAATTATCCTTACATTCAAATATGTTTTCCTTTTAAAATATTACAAAAAATGTACTTGTATATCTAAGAACACTGTCCCATGTTCCATAGTTTAAATACATCTAAGCTTACCATAAGTTATTTTGCAAAACTTATCAGAGTTTGGTCAAAGTCTATTCAGAGGCATCAGAAGACTGAGATACTTGACATATCTCCTAATCTATGCTCCATTTGAAGTACACCTCTAATATCTAAAATTCTAGGGTTGAGCTGTAGGTCCCTAGAATATTCACATCTGAAAGAAAACAGCTGGCTCTTAAACGGATGATAATAATCCCATCACAATTAACTTTAACTGTAGAGCTTACAAATAAGGGATGAAAAAGGAAGCCTTTTTCTTCACCATAAATTTTTGTTTCAAAAATATCTGAATTTTACCAGTGTAATGTTTATTAATGAACACTATCACTATTACTACCTTGATACTGAGCTAACCTTTTCTTTACTTGCAACTACTATTATGAGAAATATTAAATATTAATGTGTGTTCCCACACATAAGCAAATGATTTGAAAAATATTTGCTCAGAGAAATATGTATAGAGATATATATCTATCAAGTCTGCCATATGTAAGAAGCCCATATAATTACAGATAACACTTTAATTAAAATATTCATTTATATTAGACATCATATCTAAATTATTTTCTACTAACCATAAGATATTTGGAGCTACATGCAAAATATGTTACAAAAAGCCCATTCTATTGGAAAGGGTTTTTTTGCATGCGTTTCCTAAGCAATTCTTGGCCATCCAGATACTATCACCTATTTGGCTGTATTATATAGAAGTGAGAAAATGTACCTGAAAAACAGTAAATGGAACATTCTAGTTATATGTTTTTAAACTTAAGGGGGAGCTAATAAGTCCTTTCTACATACATTAGCATTATAAACAGAGCAAGATAGTTACTCTATAGATAAATTATTCCAACTTTATTTTAGATATACATATGCCACTCTCAAGTTTTATTGCTGTGCTAAAAAGCAGCCATGAAAATTAACTATATTTGTCATGTAAGGCTATCATGACTCACGTTACTGCATGCTTTGCTTACAAACTCTTTAATCTTTCCAATTTGAAAAAAAGGCACATGGTCATTTAATAACTACACTATACTGAATTTGAGAGTAAGTGTAAAACAAAAAGTAATTGTTTTTCTTCTTATGGCCCTTTAGACAATGATTGCCATAGGCTATCAGAAGGTTTTTGTGTATTTAAATATTTCAGATGTCATTCTTTTGCCTGAAACTGGTATGACCAAAATAAAATTCTCTCTCAAATAATAATATAAGTTTAGATTATCAGACATTATAATACTAAATGATTATCCATTCTCCCACCACCCTTCAAAATGCAGGCTGGGATATATATATATGGTAAACAGATTTCTATTAGAGAGTTAGATTATCTGTCAGGTTTAAGATGATGTTTACCTCTTGATTTGCTCTACTTACGATTCTCCTAATTATAATGAGTAAATACCAAACTCACAATTTATAGGTGTTTTATTAAACCAGTAGAGGCAGAATTGCACTTCTAAATTTGTAGAGCAATTTTTCAAACACAAAAATACTAAATTTTATTAGCATAAATTATCAATGTTGTTTATCATTGTTTTGTTAATCAACTTCCTTCTCAAAAAGTTTTCTCACTTTCAAAATGTACTGCATATATATATTCCTGCAAGTTTTCAATGAGGTGTTCCACGCTGGTGTATTCAGATCTTTACACAATTTACAGTTAACATTTAATGGGGTCTGACTAATCAGGCTCAACGTTACCTATTAGGTCTTATTTCCTGTTACTCCTCTATTTAGATCAAGCTCCACTCCTCACAAATGCACAAGCCTTTGTTTCTTAAGTTCTCTATTTGGATGATGTCCTTGACCATCTCCCATCAAGCCACACATGATCCATTCAATGAGACTGGTTAAAAATCTGTTTTTTGAAATCTTCTTCCAAACGATTTCTAGTTTGACTTTTTTCTACTTTTCTGAATCGCATGATAAAACATACTCTACATGTATTAGTTCTTACAGAAGTTACATCTGGGCTTCCCTCGTGGCTCAGCTGGTAAAGAATCCGCCTGTAAGGCAGGAGACCTGGGTTCGATCCCTGAGTTGGGAAGATCCCCTGAAGAAGGGAACGGCTACCCCCTCCAGCATTCGGGCCTGGAGAATTCCATGGACTGTATAGTCCATGGGGTCACAAAGAGTCGGACACAACTGAATGACTTTCACTTTCACAGACAATTTAAAATACCAAATATACAAATGTATAGTACACTCTGGAGGCAGTAAGATCTAAGGTAAGATAGAGTAAAATTTAGGAAGCTAAATATATCATTTTATTTTAAAAATTGATACTGTACTAAGAGATAGAAAAAATCTATTTCAAATTCCAGAGAATCAGAATCATATAGGTTGTAGTCTTTGACTGTATGTTATATAAATAGGAATTAAAGGTAACTCCCAAAATAAACACTTAGGAATTAGAAGTATTCTTCTATAAACTATTCTTGGACCAAAGGAATCAAAATTATAACAATATTGGGAATATGAAATCTCAAAACCTAAAGGATACAGCCAGATTGGTACAAGGGAAATTTCAGCTTAAGCAATATAAAATAACATTTATTTCAAGAAACTAGAAAAAGAAAATAGACCAAAATAAAGCAGAAGAAAGAAAATAATGTGGCAATTAGATAAGGACCACAAAAGGCTTTTTCTTTCAAAAATCTGAATAGAAGACCAAGAAATGGGATAAAAATAACATTAGAAATCAGGAAAGTGATAAAAAAAATACAGGAAAAAGTTTTAAAATTTATAAAAGAATAATACATATAACTTTATGCCAATAAACTATAACATCTTTATTAAACAGATGATCATCTAGGAAAATATAAGCTACCAGAATTACTTTACAAAGCAGAAAAACTGAAGAGACCCAGGCAAAACTATAGATAACTGAAAACGCTGCCTACAATCTATACCCAATAAAGGAATTAGGCTCATTTTGTATTAGAGTTGTGCTGTTATAGCAAATCTTCAAAGACTTCTATATCTCAACTGCTCCAAACAAAAAAAAGGGGGAAATTTTCTTTAATATTATATAAAACTAGTATAATCTGAATATCAAAAATTGACAAATATTTTTTAAAAGGCTAATTTTGCTTATGAACATGGATGCCCAGACTGACATCTAATTTTGATAAACTTCCTTGTGTACATAAAGAAAATATAAGAAGAGACAGTGTTTACAATGATTAAAAACAAAAAAAAGAGGTAGATCAATGCTAAGATCCTTCCTTTGTAAGAATTAAGCATTAAGCAGAAATTTGTGCAGAATCTCTAATAGATGCATTTTTAAAAAATGCCTAAATTCCAATATCAATCAGTTTAAAATAAAACTCTAACTGTAAATTTCAGAAACTGTCATTATTTTTAAATCTATAAGAGAGGAGCTATTAAAAACCAACACTACACATCCTATTTAATAATAAAACACTACAAACATTCACATTAAACTAAGGAACTAAGCAAAGGAGTTTATCACCATTATTTTATTATTTATATTCTGAAAGCCTGAATATATTTCAGAAATGAAACAAGAAAAAAGTATAACAAAAATTATCCTGGAAATGAGATTAACTGAGGCTTCCCTGGTGTTTCAGGGGTAAAGAATCTGCCCACCAATGCAAGAGACAGGGATTAAATGATCCTGGGTCAAGAAGATTCCCTACAGTAGGAAACAACAACTCACTCCAGTATTCTCACCTGGGGAATCCCAGGGACAGAGGAGCCTGGCAGGCTACAGTCCACAGGTTTCGCAAAAGAGTCAGACAGGACTTAGCGACTAAACAACAACTAATGAGATAATTACTAGGAGGCAGTTTACTGAAATAATCAAGAGAATCCACTGGAAAACTATTAGAAAAAAATAAAGTAATTTGACACTATATGAATAAATACAAGTAATTAACTTTCCTACAAGATAACTCTACCACTAATCTATTATTGAGGATAAGTAACTCAATTCACAGAAACAATTTCTACACATCTAAGATTAGATTAAAAAAGAAGCTATAAGACCATGCTGAAGTAAAATAATAAAACCTTACTTAAGGACCTAAGAGAGAGCCAAAAAAGTGAAGAGGCATATCTTGTTCCTTTCTGAGAAGACTCAAAATACTGAGGAATATAATTATCCATCTCACTGTAATAATATGAGGTACAATTAAATTCTGAAAGGATTTGAGAATATAGGTGGCAATTAAAAATTATCAAGACAGGAAAAAATGAAACCTGACAAACTTTCCATTTATTTATTTAAATTAAACAAGTGAATTAAAATTCATAAATATTTTGACTGGGCAAATATACTATGTTATGTTCACTAAATTTTCAATAATATATTTAGGTTGGTGCAAAAGTAATTATGGTTTTAGATCCTGAATTTTAAATCATTATTATAACTAGGCTCAAACACATCTTCTATTAATCAAAATATAAACCATTACAATCAACACATTTTTGCCAATGAGAAATGTTTGCTTACTCCTGTAGGATAAAAATCTGTGCTTCAGGATTCTACAAACTCTTGGAAAGCATCTTTCGCCTCCTGCTGGTTGTGGAAGCATTTTCCCTTCATAAAGTTGAGATGCTTGAAGAGTGGTACTCAGTTGGCGAGAGGTCTGGTGAATATGGCAGATGAAGAAAAACTTCGTAGTCCAACTCGTTCAACTTCTGAAGCGTTGGCTGTGCATGACATGTGGTTGTCATGGAGAACTGGACCCCTTCTATTGATCAATGTGGTCTACAGGCATTGTAGTTTTGGGTGCATCTCATTGATTTGCTGAGCATTCTTCTCAGATGTAATGGTTTCACCAGGATTCAGAAAGTTGAGGTGAATCACAGCAGCAGCAGACCACCAAACAGGCACCATGACCTTTCTTTGATTCAGGTATGGCGTTGAGGAGTGTTTTGGAGCTTCTCAGTCCAGCCACAGAGCTGGTCATTGCAGTTGTCTTATAAAACCCACTTTTCATCACACGTCACAAACTGATTAGAAATGGTTCGTTACTGTTGCATAGAGTAAGAGGTGATAACACATCAAAACGAGTTTTTTGATTTGTGGTCAGCTCATAAGGCACCGCTTATTGAGCTTTTTCACCTTTCCAATTTGCTTCAAATGCCAAATGACCACAGAATGATTGATGTGCTCTTGGGCAATTTCTTCTGTAGCTGTAACAGGATCAGCTTCAGTGGTGGCTCTCAATTGGTCACTGTCAACAACCAATGGCTGACCGGTGCATTCCTCACCTTCAAGGCTCTCGTCTCCTAGACAAAACTTCTTGAACCACCACCACACTGTACATTTGTCAGCAGTTTCCAGGCCAAACGCATTGTTGATGTTGTGAGTTGTCACCACTGCTTTATGACCCATTTTGAACTTGAACAAGAAAATAGTTCAAATTTGCTTTTTGTCTAATATCATTTCTATTGACTAAAATACATAAAAAAAAACAGCAAGTAATGTCACTAATAACATAAGGCAAGAAATGTGCATTAAGATGATGTACAACATAGTCACATGTAAGAATGTACATCAAATGGCAAAGTTCAACAATGCAAAACTTTAACTGCTTTTGCACCAACCTAATATGTACAAGAACATTCTCAAAAATACTGGAAATGATCCTAATACCCATCAAAAACAGTAATATGGGATTTAATAGTTACAATCTGTGAGCATTCTTTATGTGATAGACACTGTCCAGTGATGTCTAACATGAATTATCTAATTCTCAAGATAACTTCTCATTTATAAATTGAAAAACTGGCCATGATAACTTCAGTAATTTGCCTAAAATCACACAATTATTAAGTGATAAAGCTAGGATTTAAATCCAGGCATCTGACCATAAAGGCTTTGCCAGTAACAGCTCATGTGGGACAGAGCTTCCTAACTTAAGCCATGAGTAAGTTATAAGGATTGAGATATTAATGCTATCAGCCTTTATGGTGGCCAGATCCATAACTAGATTCATCCTTGTTTGTCATAACAAGGAAAAAATTAGAAAGCCCTGTTCTAAAAAAGTGTTTAAATAAACTTTGGCAAGTTCAATGGGAAATAAAATGCACCTATGAAAAATCTACAAATCATGACACAACTAAATCATCCACCACATTACATGAAAAAGAATGATAGGTAAAGACCGAAAGAAGAAACTTCTATTTTTATTTAAATTGTAACATATGGATGAGTACTGACTATCAGTCTTATTTATCTAGAAGCACACATAAGAAATAAGAGGTTAATCAGGGAGAGAGGTTAATCGGGGACAGAAGCTAATTGTGGAGTGGAAATTAAAAAGTGAGAGAGGTAGGCTGACAACAAGATGGCGGAGGAGTAGGTGGACGTGGAGTACATCTCTCTCCATGGATACATCAGGAATACACCTTGAGACACAGAGGCGCATGTGGAACACCAGCTGAGAGAGGACAGAAATGTCTGATGAGTGGAAAGGAATATATAGACCCACGCAAAAATCAGTAGGATGAAGGAACTAGGGGGAAAAACAGGAGTGTTAGTAGGACTGGACCTGCCCTTGGTGGGTGGGGGAACTGAAACAGGGGTCTGATTCCCACATCAGGGCCACTGTCTGAGTGAGAGGAGAAACATTTTAGGCTGAGAGTGAAACAGCTGATCTGTGGCAGCCTAAATGGAATGAGAATCAGACAGTCCTTGCCGCAGCCATACATACCCGGGACAGGGATGTAGATCCCCTGGAAGGTGCAGCGTAGCACCAGGGAGCTGGAGTTTAGGGATTGTGGAGCAATCCTAGGGCGAGGGCTGCTGTTGACTCGGAGATGCGGGCAGAGGGGACGTGAGGGAGGAGATTGTGGGGGGAAATGCCTGTGGAGGAAAGGGGGTGGAGCCATCACTACAGCCTCTTTCTCCCCACATGCCAGCAGTGGCAGCTGAACAATACAGAAGGTGATCCATCAAACGCCTGATACACTGAACTACAGACCAGGACCCCACCCAAGGTGCTCCCAAGTGACTGATGCGCTGAACCTACAGAGTAGGACCCCACCCAGGGTGACCCTTTAAGTGCCAGATGCACTGATTTACAGAGCAGGACCCCAGCCGGGGGCAGGGGGCGGGGGGTGCGGGGGGGAGAGGGAGCGCCCTCTATGTGCCTGACACACCAAACAGAGAAAGACCTCAGGCAAGGGAGCCCTCTAAGTGCCTGAATGGGCGGAGCTGTGGAGAAAGACTAGCCAAAAAGGTATTCTGATCGCCAGTTACAAGAGGCTCAGAAAAAGACTCTGATAGGGCCATAACGCCTGCTGAGGAGGCAGTTTGTGTCCCTGTACACTTGGCACTGCCAGGGTCCCTGCAAGCCAAGCAGCTGTGCCACCTTCATGCTCAACTCTCACTGGGGCAGAGCTGCCACAGGCAAAAATTCTTGCATCTATGTGCACAGGGTTGCTGTGGTAGTGTCCGACTCTTTGCGACCCTGTAGACTGTGGCCTGCCAGGCTTCTCTGTCGGGGGTTGGGGGGGGCGGTTCTACAGGCAAGAACATTAGAGCGTATTGGCCAATAATGGTTGCCATACCCTTCTAGAGCACTGTATTTCCTGCTGCCCTAGCCTCCAACTCCCCTGAGTACCTGGTGCTGCCAAAGCCCCTGCAACCCAAACAGCAGCACCACCTCCACACCTGACCTTCACAGGGGCAAACCCAAGTCCTCCAGGGCAGCCTCAGGAGCAAACCCCAGTGGACAACCCACATGCAGAGGTGAAAATAAAACCACAGTTGAAACCCAGGAGCAATGTGACTAAGGAAGAAGGCCCAAAATCTTCCCACCAGCTATACCACATGCAGATGAAATTCACAATCAAGTAGGCAGTCTCTGCGTCTATGGAAAATATAAAATGTCACTGAGAGCTCCTACAAAATAAAACACACTAGTTCTGATAGCTGTGGACATTGGCGGCAAGAACACATAGGAGTAGGACCAGATTAGAATCTGAGCTGGCCCCACAACAAGTCCAGATATCACAGTGTTGCAGGGTATTCTAGCGAGGTGAGGTTTACTATGACTCCCAGTGAGGGAAAGGACTCTGACAGCAGTGACTCAGGAAAAACATTTATTCTTCTTATGTTTTTACTTGTTCTGTATATTCTTTTGAATTCCACCCTGCCCCCACCACTGTTGTAGTTGTCAATTTTATTGGCACTACTAACTCTAATTAAGCTTTTGAGTTTTTTTCTTTTTTTTTCTCAGTCACATTTTTTTATTGTTGTTATAAACCTCTGCCTCTGTATTTGACTTTGCAGTTCTGGGGAGCTTTTCTTTTCTTTTTTCTTTTAAATTTGTAAACCTATTATTTTTCTATTAAACCTATTACTATTATACATTTATTCTTTTGTTTGCCTTTCCTACTGTTCTTTTCCAATGCAGTTAACCTTTAATGTACATAAAACTTCATCTACTTAACTTTTCATATCTATTATTTTTTTATTTTCTTTCTTCCTTTTCCTCTCAACATATTTGTTAGTTTTATTTTCATTGCTTTATTCCCCAATTGGCATCTTGCTTTAGTTCTGTCTTCCAGTTTTGTTCTGGTACATACAATTTTTGGTTTCCTTTGTTTGTCAGGTCAATATATTGTACTTTATTTTTGTTGGACTGTTTTGATTTTGCTTATGGGTGTATATGTAGATGTGTATATTCAGTCACACTTTTTATTGTTGTTATAACCCTCTGCATTTACATTGGGTTTTTGCCGTTCTATGGAGTTTTCCATTTTCCTTCCATTTTTTCCCTCTTCTTTTTTGTCTTTTCTCTTTTTTATAATTTTTTTTACTTTTTTTAAACCTTATTATATATTTTTTTACATTTATGCCTTTGTTTGCTTTTCCTTCTGATCTTTTCCCCTTGTAGTTAATCTTTAATGTATATAATAAATCTTCTTCATCTACCTCTATTTAACTTTGCATATAAATTTTTTCTTTTCTTTCTTTCCTTTTCTCTCAACATATTTGTTAGTTTTGTTTTCATTATGTTATTCCCCACTTGGCACTTTGCTTTAGTTTTGTTTTATTTAGTTTTGTTCTTAACTGGTAAATATAATTTTTGATTTCCTTGGTTCGCCAGGTCAATCTATTGTACTTTACTTACATTGGACTGTTTTGACTTTGCTCATGGGTGTATATGTGTATATTCCATTATTTTCATTATTATTTGCCTAACTTTGTAACTGCCATTTGGGGTTCATCTTTGTTTTCTCATTTTTGGTTAGTTGTTTTAATCTCACTTAATGCCACAAGCCACTTGTGGAAACTTCCTGACCAGAGAACATGCCCTGAGCCTTTGGAGTGGGAGCACTGACTCCAAGACCCTAGAATATCAGAGAACCAACCCTAGGGAGTGTCCAATAGTGAGAACTCACACAAAGGAAACCACTTGAATACAAGACCCAGCATCACAAAACACCAGTAGCAACCTGCACAGGATGCCTCCTCTGAACAACAAACAAAACAAAAATGCAAACCCAATCATCAGCAGACAGGATTACCACCTCACTCAGCCTTTCTGATCAAAGGAAAAACAGACAAACAAACAAACACAGCATACATATCACCCTACATGAAGCTTACACAACCTTACGAGGAAAGGAAGCAAAAGGAAGAATTCAATCATGAAGCCTGGGAGAAGGAGACCTTAAACACAGTAACTTAAAAAAAAAAAAAAAGAAAAGATAGAGAAATACTACACAAATGAAGGAACAAACCAGAAACACAGAAGTCCAAATAAAAGAAGAGGAACTAGGCAAACTACCTGAAAAGGAATTCAGAATAATGATAGTAAAGATGATCAAAAACCTTGAAAGTAAAATGGAGAAAATACAAGAACCAATTAACAAAGGCCTAGAAGAATTAACCTGACCTGCCTCTTGAGAACCCTATATGCAGATCAGGAAGCAACAGTTAGAACTGGACATGGAACAACAGACTGGTTCCAAATAGGAAAAGGGGTACATCAAGGATGTATATTGTCACCCTGCTTATTTAACTTCTATGCAGAGTACATCATGAGAAACGCTGGACTGGAAGAAGCACAAGCCGGAATCAAGATTGCCTGGAGAAATATCAATAATCTCAGATGTGCAGACGATACCACCCTTATGGCAGAAAGTGAAGAGGAACTAAAAGCCTCTTGAAGAAAGTGAAAGAGGAGAGTGAAAAAGAGGGCTTAAAGCTCAACATTCAGAAAACGAAGATCATGACATCTGGTCCCATCACTTCATGGCAAATAGATGGGGAAACAGTGGAAACATTGTCAGACTTTATTTTCTTGGGCTCCAAAATCACTGCAGATGGTGACTGCAGCCATGAAATTAAAAGACGCTTACTCCTTGGAAGGAAAGTTACGAGCAATCTAGATAGTATATTCAAAAGCAGAGACATTACTTTGCTAACAAAGGTCCATCTAGTCAAAGCAATGGTTTTTCCAGTGGTCATGTATCCATGTGAGAGTTGGACTGTGAAGAAAACCGAGTGCTGAAGAATTGACGCTTTTGAACTGTGGTGTTGCAGAAGACTCTTGAGAGTCCCTTAGACTGCAAGGAGATCCAACCAGTCCATTCTAAAGGAGATCAGTCCCGGGTGTTCACTGGAAGGAATGATGCTAAAGCTGAAACTCCAATCCTTTGCCCACCTCATGCCAAGAGTTGACTCATTGGAAAAGACTCTGATGCTAGGAGGGATTGGGGCAGAAGGAGAAGGGGATGACAGAGGATGAGATGGCTGGATGGCATCACTGACTCGATGGACATGAGTTTGAGTGAACTCCGGGAGTTGGTGATGGAAAGGGAGGCCTGGCGTGCTGCGATTCATGGGGTTGCAAAGAGTCAGACACGTCTGAGCGACTGAAGTGAACTAAAACTGAGAAGAATTAAAGAATAATCATACGAACAACACCGTTACTGAAATTAAAAATACTCTAGAAGGACTCAATAGCAGAATATCTGAAGCAGAACGAATCAGTGATCTGGAAGATAAAATGGTAGAAATAACTTATGAAGAGCAAAATAAAGTAAAAAGAATGAAAAGAACTGAGGATAGTCTCAGAGACCTCTGGGACAATATCAAACACACCAACATTCAAATTTTAGGGGTCCCAAAAGAAGAGAAAAAGAAAGGGTATGAGAAAATTTTTGAAGAAGATTATAGTTGAAAATTTCCCCAACATGGAAAAGGAAACAGTCAATCAAGTTCAAGAGGCACAAAGAGCCCCATACAGGATAAACCCACACAGAAACACACTAAGACATATTAATCAAACTAACAAAGCCTAAACACGAAGAAAGAATATTAAAAGCAGCAAGGGAGAAGCAACAACTAACATACAAAGGAAACTTCATACGCTTAGCAGCTGATCTTTCAGAAAAAACTCTGCAGGCCAGAAGGGAATGGCAGGATGTATTTAAAGTACTGAAAGAGAAAAATCTCCAACCAAGATTACTGTACCTGGCAAGGATCTCATTCAAAACTGATGGAGAAATGAAAAGCTTTTCAGATAAGCAAAAATTAAGAGAATTCAGTACCACCAAGCCATCTTTACAACAAATGTTAAAGGGACTAATATAGTCAAGAAATACAAGAGAAGAAAAAGATCTACAAAATCAACCCCAAACAAATATGAAAATGGTAATAGGAACATATACACCAATGATTACTTTAAATGTAAATGGATTAAATGCTCCAACCAAAAGACACAGACTGGCTGAATAGATACAAAAACAAGACCCATATACATGCTGTCTATAAGAAACCCACTTCAGATCTAAAGACAAAAAGTCACAGGATGGAAAACTACATTCCATGCAAATGGGAAGCAAAAGAAAGTTGGAGTAGCAATCCTCATAACAGACAAAATGATCTTAAAATAGAGAATATTACAAGAGATAAGGAAGGACACTTATTACACTTATTACATAATCATCAAGGGACCAATCCAAGAAGACATAACAATTGTAAATATATATGCACCCAACATAGGAGCACCTCAATACATAAGACAAACATTAACAGATATAAAAGGAGAAACTGACAGCAACACAATAATAGTTGGAGACTTTAACACCCAACTCACACCAATGGACAGATCATCAAAATAGAAAATTAATAAGAAAACATAAGTTTTAAATGATACATTAGATGAGATGGATCTCACTGATATTTTTAGGACATTCCATCCAAATGTAGAAGAATACACCTCTTCTCAAGTGCACATGGAACAATCTCCAGGACAGACCACATCTTGCGTCACAAATCAAATTTAAAAAAATTGAAATCGTATCAAGCATCTTCTCTAACCACAATGCTATGAGACTAGGTATCAATTACTAGAAAAAAACTGTAAGAAAAACAAACACATGGAGATTAAAAAATGCATTTCTAAATAACCAACAGGTTACTGAAGAAATCAAAAGGGAAATAAAAACATTTCTAGAAGTAAATGACAATGAAAACACAACAACTCCAAACCTACGGGGTACAGCTAAAGCAGTCCTAAGAGGGAAGTTTATAGCAATACAATCCTACCTCAAGAAATAAGAAAAAATTTGAACAGACAACCCAACTTTACACCTAAAACAACTGGAAAAAGAAGAACAAACCCCCCCCCCCAAGATTAATAGAAGGAAAGAAATCATAAAGATCCAAGAATAAATAAATGAAAAAGAAATGAAAGAAACAACAGTAAAGGTAAATAAAACTAAAGGTTGGTTCTTTGAGAAGATAAACAACGTTGACAAACCTTTAGCCAGACTCATCAAGAAAAAAAGAGAGAAGAATCAAATCAATAAAATTAGAAATGAAAAAGGAGAGGTTACAATAGACAATGCAGAAATATAAAGGATTATAAGAGACTATTATAAACAACCATATGGCAATAAAATGGATAACCTGGAAGAAATGGACAGATTCTTAGAAAAGTTCAGTCTTCCAAGACTGAACCAAGAAGAAATAGAAATTATGTACAACCCAATTACAAGCACTGAAATGGAAGCTGTGATCAAAAATCTCCCAAAAAACAAAAGCCCAGGGCCAGATGGCTTCATGGGAGAATTCTATCAAACACTTAGAGAAGAGCTAATACCTATCCTTCTAAAACTCTTTCAAAAAACTGTAGAGGAAGGAACACTTTCAAACTAATTCTATGAGGCCACCATCACCCTGACACCAAAACCAGACAAAGACAACACAAAAAAAGAAAACTACAGGCCAATATCACTGATGAACATAGATGCAAAAATCCTCAACAAAATTTTAGCAAACTGAATTCAGCAACACATCAAAAAGCTCCCACACAAATGATTAAGCTGGGTTTATTTCAGGGATGCAAGGATTCTTCAATATATACAAATCAATCAATGTGATACACCATATTAACAAACTGAAAGATCAAAACCATATGATAATCTCAATAGATGCAGAAAAAGCCTGTGACAAAATTCAGCACCCATTTATGATTAAAACTCCTCAAAAAATGGGCACAGAAGGAACCTACCTCAACACAGTAAAGGCTATGTATGATAAGCCTACAGCAAACATTACTCTCAATAGTGAAAAACTGAAAGCATGCCCCCCTAAGATCAGGAACAAGACAAGGGTGTCCACTGTCAGCACTATTATTCAACATAGTTCTGGAAGTCCTAGCTACAGCAATCAGAGAAGAAAAAGAAATAAAAGTAATCCAGATCAGGAAAGAAAAAGCAAACCTCTCACTATTCGCATATGACATGATTCTGTACATAGAAAACCCTAAAGAACACAAAATCAATATACAGAAATCACTTGCATTTCTATATACTAACAATGAAAAATCAGAAAGAGAAGTTAAGGAATCAATCCCATTCACCACTGCAACAAAAAGAATTAAACATCTAGGAATAAACTTACCTAAAAAGACAAAAGATCTGTACACAGAAAATTATAAGACACTGATGAAAGAAATCAAAGATGATATAAACACATGGAGAGATATTCCATGTTCCTGGGTAGGATGAATCAATATCGTGAAAATGACTATACTACCAAATGCAATCTACAGATTCAATGAGATCCCTATCAAATTACCAATGGCATTTTTCCCAGAACTAGAACAAAAAATTTCACAATTGATATGGAAACACAAAAGATCCTGAACAGCCAAAGCAGTCTTGAGAAAGAATGGAGCTGGAAGGAATCAACCTTCCTGAATTCAGATTATACTACAAAGCTACAGTTATCAAGACAGTATGGTACTGGCACAAAAACAGAAATATAGATCAATGAAACAAGATAGAAAGCCCATAAATAAACCCATGCACCTATGGGTACCTTATTTTTGACAAAGGAGGCAAGAATATACAATGGGGCAAAGACAGCCTCTCCAATAAATGGGGCTGGGAAAACTGGACAGCTACATATAAAAGAATGAAATTAGAACACTTTCTAACACCATACACAAAAATAAATTCAAAATGGATTAAAGACCTAAATGTAAGACCAGAAACTATAAAATTCTTAGAGGAAAACACAGGCAGAACACTGAATCGCATATATCAAAGCAAGATCCTCTATGACCCACCTCCTAGAGTAATGGAAATAAAACCAAAAGTGAAGAAGTGGGACCTGATTAAACTTAAAAGCTTTTGCACAGCAAAGGAAACTATAAGCAATGTGAAAAGACAACTCTCATAATGGGAGAAAATAATAGCAAATGAAACAACTGACAAAGGATTAATTTCCAAAATATACAAGCAGCTCATACAACTCAATGCCAGAAAAACAAACAACCCAATCAAAAGTGGTAAAAACGTATACAGACCATTTCTCCAAAGAAGACATACAGATGGCTAACAAACACATGAAAAGATGCTCAACATCACTCATTTTTAGAGAAATGCAAATCAAAACCATAATGAGATATCACCTCACACCGGTCAGAATGGCCATCATCAAAAAATCTACAAACAATAAATGCTGGAGAGGGTGTGGAGAAAAGGGAACACTCTTGCACTGTTGATGGGAATGTAAATTGATACAGCCACTGTGGAAGATGGTATGGAGATTCCTTAAAAAACTAGGGATAAAACCACCTTATGACCCAGCAATCCTACTACTAGGCATATATCCTAGGCGTAGGACACATGTATCCCATTGTTCACTTGCAGCACTATTTACAATAGCTAGAACATGGAAGCAACCCAGATGTCCACTGACAGATGAACGGATAAAAACGTTGTGGTACATATACACAATGGAATATTACTCAGCATTTGAGTCAATTCTGATGAGGTGGATGAACCTAGAACCTATTATACCGAGTGAAGTGAATCAGAAAGAGAAAGATAAATACTGTATTCTAATGCACATATACAGAATCTAAAATAATGGTACTGAGGTATTTACAGGGCATTAATGGAGAAACAGACATAGAGAATAGACTCATGCACATGGGGAGACGGGAGGAGAAGGTGAGATGTATGAAAACAGTAACGTGGAAGTTTACATTACCATGTGTTAAATAGATAGCCAAGGGGAATCTGCTGTATGGCTCCGGAAACTCAGACAGGGGCTCTGTATCAACTTAAAGGGTTGGGATGAGGAGGGAGATGGGAGGCAGGTTCAAAAGAGAGGGGATATATGTATACCTATGGCTGATTCATGTTGAGGTTTGACAGAAAACAACAAAATTGTGTAAAGCAATTATCCTTCAATAAAAAAATATATTAAAAAGAAAAAAAAGTGAGAGAGAAATGTTTACATTCTATGTTTTGATATATGTGTATTTTACTAGTTTAAACATCACCTTCTCTAAGAAGTCCTCTAAATAACATCTCTGATTTTCCATTATATGTTCTTCTTCCATGTCAAAATGCTACTTTATCATACTGATTATAACTCTAATTAGTATTTACTTTCCCCTAGAAAATAAACTTCATTAAGGCAGAAACTTAGTCCATCATTTCCCTAGCTATATTCACTAGTACGTTTGATATAAATACTGTGATATAAGCACATAATAAATACATTTTGAATATGCCCATCAACAGAATGGGACAAAAATAGTGTAGTTATACAATGAAATACCATTAAGAGAATGAAAAAATTCTAACTATATCCAATAATACATATGAAGTTCCAAACATATTCTTGAGTAAAAGCAGCCAGACACAAGGGACCACAGTAAAAGACTCCAGGTATATAAAGTTCAACAAGAAAACTTACTTATACTGTTAGAAGTTCAGATAACATCTATTTTTGGATAGGGGAAGAGTGTAGTTCACATGAAGGATAAACAAGGGTAGTTTCTGGAGTATTATAATGTTCTGTTTCTTGACCTGGATAGGTAGTTACATGAATATGTGTACTCTGCGATAATTTACTAAGCTGTAAACTTATGAACTGTGTACTTTGCAGCAAGTTTTATAGTTTAGTAAATATATTTTCATAACTACTTAATAAACAGAGAAGTAATAATAACAGGAGTTTAAAAAGAAAAAGCAAACTGATAAAGTCATATAAACTGGGAACAATTGTTATGAGGCAATGAAATAACCAGTAAGGAAAAAAAGTTTCATAATATAGTAGTGTTATTGTTTCATTAAAATCCTAAGGGCACTTTAATAGGTATAAACAGAAAAATATACATAAAAGAAAATTTAATATATCTGAAATTGAATACAAATAATACTAATCTACCAATTTTAATTATGATATGACCCCTCCCACTCCCATTATACACATACAAGTAACTAGTACTTTGAGAATATTTTTTCTTTCCTTTTCCTTCTGGCTTTTATTATCATTATTATTTTTTTTTTTGCTTATCATAGTAGCCTTGTATTGCCTTTCTCTGGATTTTGTTTTTACATGACAGAAACTTCTGTCTTTAAGCTACTATGATTTAGGGACTTTCTGTTAACAGTGAAAACCAATCTTAACAAAGTCATCTTGGGAGGACTTACCTAAGTGTCTTTTCTCACTTATTTTTCCAAATCTGCCTGCCTATTAACTTTTTAGTATTTATTGGATTTATAGAGGCAGACCCCAATGTGGGAGGGCCTGTGGTTGAAATAGTAACTGTGACTGACCGGATTGCTAACTCTTCCTAATACAGAAGTTAAGCCTTATTAAAGCCACTTACCCAGAGAGATCTAAGTTTCATTGAGCAACTGATCTTTTTGTCAGTAACAAAGCTAACATTTTCATTACATGGTTTTTCAACTAGCAAACATATATAACATTTAAAAAATTGTTTTAATTATAATGCATAAGGAAATCTATATTTAGTACTTAAATATGCACAGTTGAAAAACATCTACTCACAGCAAAAAAGCTAACAAAATAAATCCAATGAAGATTTTTCTTTAGTACTGTGATAGGACAGAATAAATATTAAAAAAGAAAACAACAAAAAACCTTTACCTTAATTTATCATAAACCAAGCATAAAGAAAGAAAATTAAAACTATACTATATCTGATTTAGGGAACATAGGAAGACATAGGAAGAAGCAATTGTCGTTAGATTCTGTGCTATATACATATTTTGTGATTTAATACTGAATGTCAGTAACGATTAGAATCAAATGTCAAGAATGTACAGAACAATTACACACATCAATTGTTGTAAAAGGAATCAAAAACGCTGTCAAAAGATCTACAGCCAAAAATGGAGGCCAAGCTCATATGGTTATAAGTGAGTTCTAGTTTACTCTTAAGGAACAATTAATTCTTATGTAAATTATACTAGAGTTAAAGAAAACAGGACAGTAAAGGAATTTAACAAGTATAACTGCAAACCTGGGAAGACAGCCGTCAAATAAAAACATACAGCAACTTTTTGTTTAATATAGAGTGCAGAAAGCCCAGATAAAATGTTACAGTTAAATGTAAATAGGGTATTTTTGAATTTATAAAATAAAAATTTATTAAGAACAATGTTTTAAGAAAAATTATAGAAAATTTATAATATCTTTGTTGAAAATGACTTTTTGCATAGCAATGAAACTCCAGAATTCAGAAAAGAGAGGAAAGATAGTATAGATACCACAGTATTTTAAAACTGCTTTATAGAAAAAGGTACCATAGACTAAATTCAAACAGAAACGGCAGATGGGGAAAAAATATGTGACGTATGTCCAAAGAGAGGGTAATATATAATAAATGAGAGTAAATCTATACCATAGAATACTAAATGCAGGTGGTATAGATAATGTGGTAGATATATTGGCTTAAGAATACTCACAATATGTTTCTGAGTTACAAAATATGAATAATTATAAAATAATATGAATAGTAAAAGTTAAAAAAATGCTTCTATGCATGTCTTTACAAACTAAATAAAAATATCAGAAAGGCTACATAAATGTTAGAAGTAGTTACAACAGGGCAGCAGGAGAGACAGTTGTTATTAGTTTTATTTGAGACACCACTATTATTACTGAATGTTGTATATGTTATTTTTGTTACTTATAGGACATGTTTTCTCAAATTTTATATTATCAGCCAGAATTTTCAAAATGCTAATGACTTACCTGTACTAAAAATATACATTAATTATAAACATATTCCTATTTTCATCTATTTATATATAACATATTCTAAATCTAATATATAAATTTATATAATTTATATATTATATAATTATATATATATTCCTACATTTATATATATTTTGTATATAAATATATATATATTTTAGATATAAACATATTCCTATATTATGTATATATGTAAAACATACATATTCCTCAATTACAGATAGATGGAAATGTACAGAAATAATAAACTTTAGAGATTTTCTGCTGCATCAGAATCAGCAGGTATATTTAAACACAAATATATGAGATACAGAAAATAAGAACAAGATGCAAAGGCCATCCTGAAAGTGACAGCGAAAGATCTCAAGATACTAGCTACATACGAAGAAAAGTGGAAAACCAATGCAGACTGCAACAGGTCATAAAGCTCCAGAATAGACTTCTCCAAAAAAACCAAAACAGCAGCAACAACAAGAACACACACAAAAAACTAATGAAGAACAGAGCAAAAAACTAAGCAAACAACAACAACAGCCAACTAATTCCAAAGAAAATGACAACTGATGGGGGAAAAAGTAAAATGATAATATTTATGACTTAGTTCAACCCTAAGTAGCACACAAAAAAACAGTACAAGCTGAGAATTCTGGTTTATTCAAATGACAAAATTCTGTGTGTTGATGTAGGGGTAAAAATTGTACATGTCAATGTGTGTATATGGGGCAGGAGAATAAAGAGAGCTTGTCAGTCACATCCCATGGTCCGGAATTCAACAGGAAATAGGTAAACTAAGAATCACAAAATCACAGGCATCCTTCTTAAAACCAAAAGGATTTGATGAAATAGTTGAAAAGTGTTATCACTGATGGGGGGGGGGCATAGTATAATTACTGTTGTTTGTAGTGTGTATTATTAGTTGACTCTTTGAAAGTATCCCATGTATTAATAAAAGTGAAGCTTCCAGTTCAATAAAAAGATACCCAAAGTTGACCAAAAATGACAATGGTAGTGTAAATGACACATAACTCTTTCCACAAAGTAGATGAACACTTTAGAAGACATGTATTTAGTGATTTTTAAGAAAAGAAATGTAGGTTACCTGGGGATAAGGCTAGAATTTTTAAATATAAAAGTTTTTTTTTTTTTTATGGTAAAGTAGTTTTCAAACTCTCTCATGGGATCTTAACAGAGGGAACAACTCATCTTGGGACTAGTTTGCCGAAACTTTAATCATTTAGCATCTAAAGTCCTGTATCCCAGGAAATCCTTTGGTCCCAGGCATACCAGGATGCTTGGTCATTCTAATTCTAACCAGTCTAAAGTGTTTTCTGATCTAAGTCTACTACTAACAGGCCTTTGTTTGTACTATATACTGAAAGAAAGACTAACAAAAAGTTTCTTAAAGATCGAGTTGGTAAAGGTAGTATAGAAAATGGAAATTTTTCAATTGTAAATGTCAAGAAAGGGAACATACAACTTACATGGCTTGCTGACATGAACTGTACCTCAATAAAGTTGTTGTTGCGTTTTTTTTTTTTGTAAATAACAAACACTAAAGGGGAGGGAGGAGTGAAAAAAAGTGATTATTTTTGGTTAACCTAAAGAAAGTTGGGCTTTGCTGATAGCTCAGTTGGTTAAGAATCCGCCTGCAATGCAGGAGACCCCCAGGAAGATCCGCTGGAGAAGGGATATGCTACCCATTCCAGTGTTCTTGGGCTTCCCTTGTAGCTCAGCTGGTAAAGAATCCACCTGCAATGTGGGAGATCTGGGTTTGATACCTGGGTTGGGAAGATCCCCTGGAGAAGGGATAGGCTACCCATTCAAGTATTCTGGCCTGGAGAATTCCATGGACGGTATAGTCCATGGGGTTGCAAAGAGTTGGATACAAGTGAGCGACTTCCACTAAAGAAAGTGAAAACCAAATGGAGTGGTTTCATACTTCAAATATATAAGAACAAATAATACTGTTGTCAAAACATTGTTAAGATCTGGTATAAGAGGCAAGAAAGATCTAGTCACAGAATAATGCATCAGCTTGATGGTCTCATGTTTTGAAATAACTAAGATATTAAAATTAATTATGAGGAACATAATTAAGAAAAATAAGATAATGAATGATTTTAGAAATAACTAAATGAAGAAAGCAATTTAGTATGAAATGATAATAAAATAAAAGCCATACTGACTAATAATATTACCAGAGGAGAAAAAAAAAATATATTACCAGAAGCAGATAACTCAGTTCCTACTTTTGCTCATCAATACCCTGTATTTGCTTCAAATATATACACAATTCAAACTCCTGCTAACAAACCAGAGGTGTTCTATTAGGGTAACTTGGGTAAAATGTTTCGTTTTTGTTGAAGTACCTGAATTTAGAAAATGATCAGTCTTAGATTCATGTATAAAAGAAACCCCCAGAACATTAGGTGGTCAAGGCTAACTTAGGAAGAGAGAAATTACATAGGAAAACAAATTTAATTCAAGGAAATGAAACATTTTAAGAAGTTCACTTAAAAAAAATAAATAAAATGAAAATGTTCATTGTACCTTAAAGAACCCTGCTTCAGGGCCACACCTGTCATACACACTCCGGGATTTACCTATGGCCATGATAATACCTTGCATGTTCGGTGTCATCATGATCTGCCATAAGGGATTTAAAGTAAGAACTTTTGAATGGTTATCAGAGAAAAAAAAAAATCACAAAAACAAAATAATTCCTTTACATGCAAGTTGAAAGTCCTTTGTTTTTTTTACTACAAATCAAACGCTGCACTTTTTTTTTTGGTAGCAAATGTGATCTGATATACACGTAAGTATCTCTCAAAATCTTCCATACAGGGCCACAGCTACCTGGCATGGTGCCTTCGTGCGAAGTGCAAAAAGGCATCCCGTCTGAACTGAAGAATTTTTTAAAAGGCAACACCTTCTTGACAATTTAGAAAAATGTGCTGCTCTGGAACAGAACCATTTAGAAAAATCAATGTTCTTTTTATTTAAAAACATGCTTCTTCTTTAAGGCTTGGGGAGCTCAGCATTAGCTAAATTCCAGCTCCACTCTGCCAGCAGGCCAGGTACCCGTTTGAACCACCATACAGTCTAAATATCTAAGCAGCAGCCCTGTATCCATATGACTTATTTTTAAGAATTACAAGGCACATGCACTGCTAAACTATCACTCCAATGAATTAAGACACACATATACACACACCAAACACAAAATCCTGCCAATAGCATAAGCACTTGCACAAATGACAGTGTTAAATAATTAATCACAATCTTATTTTTGTAAATGCCAGAAGGCTCACCCTAAAACAAGCACTAAGATGCTTGATCAACAAATTAACATTTTAAAAATATTCTTAAAACAACATGCCAGTTGCCATAATCTTCAAGTACCACCAACATAGAAATGGTTAAATAGAAAAATGTACTGCTATTAAGTATTAAATATTTAAGTATTTCATTTTCACAATAGTTTATCTTGTATAATGGATTTGAGCATCTGCAGATATTGGTATCTGCTGGGGTCAGGCAGGGTCCTGGAACCAATTCCCCCCGATACTGAGGAATGACTGTATTCTTAAATGTTTATATTTTAAAATATCTGAAAAACGAAAATCTCAAGACACTGTGAAGCTATAATATTGGAGCAATCAAGAGACTGCATCCATTACCTCTGATTCACTGAAACTACTGCCCATAGCATATTTTGGATCACACACAGAGAGTTGCAATATATCTATCTATCTGCTTCAGAAAATCCTCCTGATCAGTTCCTAGCTCACAAATTTACTTCTCAGTCTCTTTATGGCCCATGCTTTCTTACAGTGGCACAGTAATAGTAATGTCTTTATGACACCTCTGATTTTGGTGATTAACTCATGAAAGTGAAGTGACTCATACAAGAGTTTAATTATAACCTTGAAGTCAGTCTGAAAAAAAGTTACTTGGAAAAAAAACTAATATACATTCAGTTCTCATCCATGCCAGTAATAACTAATAAATGATAGAATTCAGGATCTGTCTTCTCTGTTGTTACTATTCTGAAACAGCTTTACTGGCTTCTTTCAAATATGGAAAAGATCAAAATCGAAATCGAAGAATGTTAAGAAAAAAGTGGTAAGGGGGGGGAAAATCTGATGGGATCAAGACAATAGCAATTTTCATCTGGATTCCCAAGAACCATGACAGGAAACAAAAGTGACTCCATAATGTTAGAAAACTAAGTAGATGAAAATTAACAGTGGAGTGATAAGAAGTGGTAAGATGAGGTGCCCAGTGTACAAAATACTGGTAGGTATTTAGCAATGCTGATGAATTATTCAGTTTAGTCACACAGAGGTTGGGGAAAGAAAGAAAACCAAACCAACCCCAGTCTGCTAAACTGCAGGCAGTCTCCTGCACTGCAGGCGAATTCTTTACTAACTGACACCCCAGGGAAGCCTATCTATTTACTAATATACACCAAATCAGACTGTAGGGTCTTCTGGTAGGAAATAGTGGGCAAAGTATAGTAATTGATACTTCGAGCAAAACAGGAAAGGAAAATAAAAATTTTAAGTGCTCAAAAAATTTTTTGCTATTTAATTAAACAAACATGATTAAAACTTACCAACCTGAGAGTAAACAAATTCTGTGTGTGAACAAAGGAATTAACTCTTGCAATACAAAATTATTCTTTTTGCCAAATTCATAAGCTTTCTAGTTAAATTTTCACTTGAAATTCAAAGTATTTAATACTGTTAGCAATTGGTAAGGTAATTTCAGACCGTGGGTGGCAAAGCTGTAGGTTATGCGGCCATAGACACAGTGTAAGGGTGCAGGCATGCCCAAAGCACTTGCATTCACACAGCAAAAGAACAGGTGGAAACAGTGCCAAGGGCTACAGTGAAGGTACCTCATCATCATAACCCCCCTCCTTTGACTCAATCATAAATGTCCCTACATGAGGAATCTCCACCTCTACAACTTGCTGCTTAGAAGGTGGCTGGCTTGTGGTATTTTCAGGTTTCTGCAGAAAAAAATCATTAGTGTGAACATTAGAAAAGAGAACAATGGAAGCACTCAATTTAAGTGCATAGACTCTTGAGCCTTTTAAAATACCTGTATTTGTTTAGTACGAAATAAAACCATCTAAAGCTGAACATCAAAGCAAATGCATTAATTCAGTAACAACACAAGATCTCTAGCTTTTGCTTTGCATCTCAAATATTAAATTTAAACATTTTTTTTTTCTCACAGAGTACCTTGTATATTCCAAATTTGTAGAAACAGTTAATACTGAAGTTGGATATCCTACTGCTGTTTTTATTGGTGAAAGATTTATTTATTTTTAATTCTAATAACTCTATACAGCCTTTTTTTTTTTTAAAATATTTTCATCAAAATAAGACTTCCTTCGACCCCAGGAGAATTTGTAAGTTTTCCTTCTGATGATTTTACCTTCTATCCTTTCTAGTAACTAATTATATTGCCACTTAATATCCATAATCTATTGTGCCTAACTCACTAGCACCTGGTATATTTACATCATGAGTTCTCAATGAATTCTTGTTTTTGGAAATGCTGCTAGAAAGTGATATCAATTTTTAACAACTCAGATTTGTTTTTTTGTTAAATTCTATGAACTTCACTAAACCAATGGAGTGGAAGCCAGTGTAAAATCCAGAAAGTCCACTCAAAGACACTAATATGGTTCATTCAAAAAACTGTTCAGATTTCACAAGGACCCTTTTTTACTGAATAGATGACTACCATATTCACTATTTATCTACAAACAAATTTCAAAAATACTTAAGGTGCTTGAAAGCAGATTGCTTAAATAACTTCAAATTGCACCTTTAAAATTTTCCTAAGCAAAAATCAACTTAGTTTTGACACTAAATAAACAGAAAACTTTAATGAAAACGGAGTGGTCTTACTGCAGTTTAAAATATGGGTAAATTTTAAAATATGAAGATTTTCTGACTTTTTCAAAGTATATATGCAGAAAAAGTTTAATTAAACAATAAAACAAGAACAGCGGCCAAGACTAGCCTATTTTTTTGAAAGAAATGCTATTTTTAACCATGACATTTTCAGGAAAGTTTTCCTTTGCTGTGTTTGAGTCTTTGACTTTTTAAGACAATATAACCAACCTGCATGGTTGTCATGATCAGGACAGAGGATTCAGCTAACCCAAAATCCGATACACTAATTATTATTCTATAAATGATAGAAATTATAAATATTATACTATTATGCTTCTTGGAATTGCTTATATTTGAATAATTTTAACTCAATATACTAACACATATTCTACAGAGGTAAGCTTGGTCCATGATATTTAATTAAGAATTAATTGAGAGAGAAAAAATAATAAAAATATAATTAAGGGAAAAAATATTGTCCTAGGTTTCCAGTCACAAGAGTGAAATATAAACAGGTAAACTAGGAAATTTGTCTGGACTTTTGGTGAAAAATTTCTCACAAGCAAACCAATTCAAACCAATAATATATTAAGAATAATAAATATAAATTTAGGAAAGTATCAACCAGGAAATGCACTCCTTAGAATACTGATCCTTACACAACAATATATTTCCTTTGAAAAAAATAATTGCACTTAGGGAAAGTAAATGTTTTATAAACCTTTCCAGTTACCACAAAACAGTTTAAACAGCATATTATTAATTATTTGGGTGAAAGTTGAAAAAAGGAAGCAGCTTTGGGCACACATTCTGTAGTATTTCTCATCAAGCCTAGATATCTTAAATTACCATAAAATTTTTCATATGAAGAATTTTAGGGTTCATTGAAGTAAAGTACAAGGATATTTAGGAGCTTCCCCAATGGCTCAGCAGTAAAGAATCAGCCTGCAATGCAGGAGCCCCAGGAAATGTGGGTTCAATCCCTGGATCAGGAAGATCCCCTGGAGGAGGGCACAGCAACCCACTCCAGTATTCTTGCCTGGAGAATCCCACGGACAGGAGCTTGGTGGACTATAGTCCATAGGGTCGCAAAGAGTCGGATACAACTGAAGAGACTGAGCATGCATGCCTAAGGATATCTTTTCCTATTATGGTCACATGCTCTATGAATACCTTAATAAAGGCTGAACTTAACAGAGGTTAAAAATAAATTTCTCAGTTAATAAGATGCAAAAATAATTAGATCACAAAGACTTTAAGCAATTGCCTGAAATCTATTGAATACCCGATTTGTTAAAAAAAAAAAGTGGTCCCATAAAAGTGTGATTAGGAAGTTATAGAACAGTCTTTGGGGTTCTGTGGGAGAGGGAGAGGTGGGATGATTTGGCAGAATGGAATTGAAACATGTATGATATATATGAAACGAATCGCCAGTCTAGGTTCGATGCAGGATACAGGATGCTCGGGGGTGGTGCACTGGGATGACCCAGAGGGATGGTGGGAGGAGGGTTCAGGATTGGGAACACGTGGCAGATTCATGTTGATGTATGGCAAAACCAATACAATATTGTAAAGTAATTAGCCTCCAATTAAAATAAATAAATTTAAATTAAAAAAATAAAACCATTGCTTTTTCAAAAAAAAAAGAAAGTTATATATTTTCAACCCCTTTGGATTCCTCAATATGCTCACAGCTTTTAACCTAATAACTCCACTATGGAAATGTAAAGAAATAACCAAAAATATAGAAGTTTCATTTTTAGCAGTCTTTTTAAAATCATGTAAAAGTAGAAATAAATATATAAGAAGGGAATGAGTAAGTAAATAAGAATTTGATCACTCAATGAATTATTATTAAGCCATTAAACATTTTTTACAAAGAATCTGCAACATGGGGAAAGTTGTTTAGTGACAGAAATATTAAAATATAAAACTGTATATATAGTATTAAATCAACTACAAAAATAAATCATAAATCTGTATATAAAAATAAGAATGAAAGAAAACATACTAACTTATTGAGTGATTAACTTTAGGTTGGGGAACTATGCATGATTCTTAGTCTACTTGTTTGTATTTTTAAATTTTCTAAAATATTTCATCCAAAATTAGAGATTTTCTTCTAAAAAGCAAGCTGTCTAAATATCTGGAGAGTATCTCTTTATGGCTTCTGTGATTCTAAGCTTCTCAGGAAATTTTTCTTACACTAACATCAAAATTTTATATACTGTACATTTGTGAAATGGTTAGGATTTAAGTAACAGAAGGAAATAAAGAGCTACTTAAGGTCATACTATATGCTAGGCACTTAAAAAATGATCTTAATTCATCCCATAATCACCTCCATTTTATATTTTAAAAAAACTGAGGTTTAGAAAAATGAAGCAACTTACTCAAGTTTGCATAGATTGAAGGAAATAAAACTAACATTCAAAACCCTAGGACTATTTAATCCCCAAAGCTAAAGACTCTGCAAGTTACTTTCTTTGCTGTTATTCAGTCGCTAAGACATGCCTGAGTCTTTGCGACCCCGTGGACTGCAGCATGCCCAGGCTTCCCAGTCCTTCACTATCTCAGAGTTTGCTCAGATTCATGTCCAACAAGTCGATGATGCCATCCCACCACCTCATCCTCTGCTGCCCTTAGTTTCTAAGGCATGCCTTTAAATGAGAAAACCTAGTGATTTTAATGATCCTAAACAACTGGCCATGAGACCAGGAAACAATGGTCATACTCATGATCAACATACTCTGGTGCAGGATCAATCCTCTGGTGCAGGATTTATACAGACAATGGGACCAACTGTTGGTTTACTCCAGAAGATAAGCCAAATTGAAAAATATTTATGCTAGCTAATCTATTTTCTCAATGCCACCCTTTTTCGACTAAAGGTGAAGCAATAGGCTGCTACCTTATAAGATATTAACCATATGAATAAACTATCTAACTTTAAGTGCTAATTTCTATAAATTTAAACTGCACCTGATTAGCCAAACTAAAAAAAACACCAAAAAAAGCACAAAAAACCATGATTCTACATTAAGCTAAGTAATCTTTCCACTTTTTTGATATTAGTTAAAAGGATGAAACTTATCAACCATAATGTAAATGCTAACAAATAAAAATCCTAACTAGCAAAAGCCCTAGCAAAATATGTTTTTATATCTGACAAAATTATTTCTCCCTTGTATTTACTCCTGTGCTTTTTCTTCCTTCCTAAGGTGTCCTCTTCTATCATTCACCCAGATCTACTCAAAGAAGTATTTTTCAGGAAGTGCTTTAGAGTGACCAGTTCCTCAAGTTTTTTATAGTCTCTAGGGTATTTGAAGAATTTGGAATAATAATAAAAAACTATTGTTTTTTATGGTAAGAAGATATGTAATCAAACTTTTTCAAAAAAGAAACTAAATTTAAAAATAATTTATCGATATCACTTTGTTCAGCAAGATATAATTAAAAGACTACCCTATTAATGGAACATTTTGGTTAATATGGCCTTATAATATTAAAGACCACACTGTAATTAGAGGGTTACTGTTGAGATTAAGTTCAGTAAGTAGAAATTATGTGTTGAAGTGTCCTCTTTTCTTTAGTTCTCTGGGTGAGCATCTTTAAATCCTAAAATTAGCTACCCTGAAACCTACATTAGAGCTGTTTGTGCTCACTAATAAAATAAAAAATAAATACCTATAGCAACTGAATGGTCTTACAGTATGAAATCCTTGACACATCTCTCAGAATATCATATTTTCTGAAACATAATACAATACTAATATGTTCAACTTACTGTTATTAAAAGATACAGCTGAATACTTGAAAATTACACTAAAGGAGGTTAATGATGACAATCTGACACAGGGCACTTGAACTACGTATAAACTGTTTTATAATATCATATTAATCCTGCTAATATTACTCTAACCTAGATTACTATCTAGAATTTTGTTAAACATAGTCCATGGAGCAATGAAAACTATACCCTACATTCCCAACTATCCTAACGTAAGACTAAATACGGAAGGCAGGGTGGGAGGGAGGTAGAGGGGAAAGAAAAATAATGTTAACCTCCGTACCTCTCTTTAGAAGTTCCAAATCAAATGACCAGTTTGGCCTATGATTATAATTTTTCATAATTCTCTAACAGGAAGATAAAAACGGTTTTCTTTAAAAGAAGCGTTTAAAAAGTTATAGCTGAGGACATTACAACCTGGCAGTTTGGTGACACCTACAACCACTCATCATGTTCACGGCAGAATCATCCCTTGGCCAGGTCTCTCCTGACTCCCAGACAGGTCACTCTCCTTACACAGCTAAGAAATCTCGTGAACATGGATGGGTATGCTCAGAGAGCTAAAAGAAAAATTCTTACCGACTGCAAAACTGTTTCAGGACTTTTATCTTCATGCTCATGTGATGCCTTGGTAATTATTCGAATGGTTTCTTCTTTCAAGTGCTTTGAGAAATCACTTCTTGATGGCTGCTCTAGATATTCTGGTTCTCCTGCTTGTGCTTCATGAGAAAAGAATCAATTGTATATCTAATATAAATCAGTGAGTCTAGACTAAGATGAATTTCTTATTTACTTCTCATTTGAAGTCATACATTAATTTTACTTTATTGACTCTAAAGTAATACATGCTTCAAACAACGGCACTTCCTCCTCCATAGTTTACCAAAAGGAAAGAATCAAATCTCAGATAAGTCAAATAATTACTGAAGAAAGCACTCATTATAGTTTATGCTAAGAAATTTACTGTAAGTTTTTTGTTGTTGTTGTTAGGACAAGCATCAAAATCTCACTTTGGGTCATCACAGCACCGGGTTGAGCTCCCTGTCATACAACAGCTTCCTAGCTATCTATTTCATACATGGTAATGTATGTTTCAGTGCTACTCTCTCAATTCATCTCACCCTTCCTTCCCTGCTGGTCCACGAGCCTGTGTGGGATGGGGGTGGGGGGTGGGAGGGAGGTTCAAGAGGGAAGGGAAGCATGTATACTTAGGGCTGATTCACGCTGCTGTACAGTGGAAACCAACACAACATTGTAAAGCAATTATCCTCCAGTTAAAAATAAATTAGAAAATAAAACTGTGAAACCTTAAAAAAAAAACAAATCTCACTTTAGAAAATCACTAGCATTCTACCAAAGAACAAGGGAGCGGGGGATTGTACAAGAATCCTGGTCTGAGTTTCCACAGAGAGCACAGTAGCTGTTTTTCTGGCCACAGTATTATTTTTCATACTTACTTAACAAAATCCTAACCATGAATGAACCCAGCCTTCTATCTTTTCTGAACCTGTTCCTGATAGTTCCAGGACCAATATAAACTCAAGAATTCAAATACTTCTGGGAAGAATTCCTAAAATTATACCTACTGTCTATGTTCTGAGTTCTAAATCCATAGATGCAACAATGTACTCTGAATGTTCACTAGATATTTAACAGACAAGCCCAATATTTATCCTTATGCAACCTATGAGGCTTTATATAAGTGGGCCTCTGCCTGTCTCTCTATCACCTGGTGTCCTTTGCTCAAAAAGAAACACATACTAGCCTTTTTTCAGTTTATCCAATACATCAGAGAAGAGGCTAACTGTCCAACTTCTGGATCTTTCCTCATTTTCTTCCCTTTGACTGGTCAACAACTCTCACTCCTCCACCGAATAACTTCAATATATCCTTTTGCTTAAATGCTGTTTCTGCATAGAAGTATTGCCAATGACTCCGTTTCTAGGGCAGGGCTGCTCAGCCTCAGCACTACTGACATTTTAGGTCAGATGATTCTAGTGTGGAGGGCTTTCCTGTGTACCCACTAAATACTAGTAGTACTGACTCCCTCTCTCAGCTGTGACAACCAGAAATGTCTCCAGTACTGTCAAATGCCCTCTGAAGGTCAAAATCACTCCCAGACAAGAATTACTGCTCTACACTAACTTATACTTTCATTTTAATAGCACTTTCCCACAATTATAGCTTCATTACTGTTATTTGTTTCAAGCCGATTCCCTGCGATTCTGTAAGAATCTCAAGAGCAGGGGTGTTATCTCCCTTTTGTATTCCTATTTCTTCCACACCGAGCTTATAATAAGCACACAATAATTTAATGAAACAAATGAATTAATAAACTAATGAAAGGGTAAAAGGAGTAAGAATGTACTCTAAAATATTGCACAGTGTTACTGGGATAGGTTGAGTTCCTGCTCAACCAACTGGTGGGAAACAACAGGACTACTGTCATCCTTTCCAATATCTGATTAATCTAAAACCTTTCTTAAAGTGAAATATTATTAAAAAAGAAATACTATAATTTCAACATAGATGCACGAGTATTCATTCATCCACTGAATTTTAATTAAGTGTCTATGTAGGCACTAGGCTAGGCACTGCGACTCAGTGTTAACAAAGTGGCCAGTCCCGTCCCCATGAAATTTATAGTTAACTATGGAAAAATTTATTAACCAAAGAATTACACGTATGAATTCTGATATCATCATAATACATTATAGGAATAAAATGGAGCAAGGGTAACTTAAGATTATGGGGTATAAGATAAACTAACGTTTCAGTTGAAACATAATGAATTAGGTGGAAGAATGAATAGCCCATGAAGTGAGCACGAATTCAATCCGAAAGGCTTCTAGTGTGGTCAAATAGACTATAGTGTAAGAGGCGAGAAATGGCAAGAGATGATGTAGACAGGGATAAAATGGGGGCCTTTCAGTCATGAAAGTTTTAACGGCAAAAGGAAGTGGATAAACATTCTAAATACAATGAAAACACGCTGAGTTTAAAGAAAATTATTCTGACTACATTGTTAAGAAAAGATTAGAGAATAAAGTAAAACTAGAAGTCAGTAAAAGTACTAAAACAGCAACATAAGCTCTTTATCTTGCTTATAGAGCAATATTAGCAAGAAATGACTGTGCTTTTGGATAAGAGACAGTGAGAATTTGTTAGATTCAAGATACATTTTAGACATAATGGTGTGGAGACTGATATGCAGATGTCTTATATTTCGGATATGAGTCATTAGGATAATGGAAGTGAAATACACTCTGACAAGGAAAACTAAAGGAAGAAATGATTACCATGTTTGTCACAGGAAAAGAAGTCCAAAAGAAGCTAAATGTCTCATTTCTAGACTTCCTAAGAACTGCAATGTTCTTTCAGTGTGCCCGTATGATAAAGTTAAGAAAATCTCAACCACTACAACTCCAGTTTAGCAGAGCTTCTGCTTCCTGAAGGTTTCATGATTAAGTGGCTTAAGTCAGCTATTTTAGGCCTTAACAGAGACAAACTTCTTGTTGCTAAAGCTTACATTACTTGCGTTTTCCCCCTCTGTCTCTTCTCATTGTAACAGATAAAACATCAATGCTTGACAGTAGGATGTGAGCTTAATGCAATGTGGGTCAAAAAATTTATCTGCTAAGGCACTGGGCTAAGCCAGGGAAATCTGAACAATGTAGGTATATAAAGCTCTTAAGAGCAAAAGTAATTTTATCTGATCAACACAGTCAAATATACGTCGGTCCCCAGGATTAAGGTTTTCTTCCTCATAGGGATTTGAGTCCAAAAACCTTATGTGATGCTGAATGATTCTGCCTAAATGTCATACAAAACTATTTCCTCTAGAATTTTCTCTATGCAAATATCTTCCATGGAACTTGTATGAGTGGTGCTGTCATCACAGTAGGTGAACCTACAAGGATTCAAGTTCTGGGAGTCTGGAAACAAAAATCCAAACTTCATTCTCAACATGTTTGATGAGCATGTGACATTTTCAGTACTATGCTGCTGCTGCTGCTAAGTCACTTCAGTCGTGTCTGACTCTGTGCAACCCCATAGACTGCAGCCTATCAGGCTCCGCTGTCCCTGGGATTCTCCAGGCAAGAACACTGGAGCGGGTTGCCATTTTCTTCTCCAATGCATGAAAGTGAAAAGTGAAAGTGAAGTCACTCAGTCGTGTCCAACTCTCAGTGACCCCATGGACTGCAGCCTACCAGGCTCCTCCGTCCATGGGATTTTCCAGGCAAGAGTACTGGAGTGGGGTGCCATTGCCTTCTCCGAGTACTACGCTAGGTATTAATAATGTTAAGAAAAAATGACATAAGATTTACTCACTTTCAGGAACTCTCAACAAAATCACAGAAATGTATACTCCATTACAATACAAAGTGCTAAATGCTGTAACAGACTTATGTACAAGGTCCTAGAGAAGCACTATGGACCCATACACACACTTGGAAAGATGTTGCATGCTAAGAAATACTTCCTAGAAGAAATGCCAACTGAGCTAAGTCTTGAAGGATTTGTAGAGAAGATTATCTTGGAGATGAGAAAGATGATTCCAGGCAGAAGGAATAGCATAAACAAAGGTACTGTAAGGACAGATAAAAGATTAATAAATACCTTGCTACTGATGGGCCTTAAAACAGTAAGCAAGGCAAAATATAACTTTGGTACTGAGAATAGACTGGGACTAGAATAGGGGGAAAAAGACAATAGTTTCTACAGGGGTAATTAGGGAGATTCATAAAGATTTGGGGCTATTAGGGAAGTCTTAAAAGTGGACAAAGTTTCAAGAATAGTGAGGATAAGAGGACATTTTTCAAATGAGGGATACTTCATGAGAAAAACCATAATGACAGGAAAAGACCCTACAAGCAAGAGTGATAGGGAACAACCTGGTTTAGATGAAACATGTTTACAGAATAGTGGCCTTGGAAGAATTACAAGGGATTCAGATTTAATAGAAGGTAAAATAAAAAAGAAAAGAGGTTTTAACTTTATTTTGTCAAACCAGAAGAGTAAAAGATATGTTCACCAGAACAAACAAAATAACCAGAGGAGGAAAATAGAAAGCTCATTCCACTACCCAGAGAAAAATACTTAAAGAGCACTGCTTCAAAGAACAGCAGTCCATTTTCCTTACAGAAATGCATTTAAAGTCAATAATTCCCCCAAAGCAGTCTATAAAAAGACATGCTAGGCTGGCTAGAATATCAGGGAAACTTTTAAAGGCTTCAGATTCCTAGGTAGCACCACAAACTGAATTCTCAGGAATGTGGGAGGTGTAGGCTTAGGAACCAAAGTGAAACCTACAGTTTATCTAAGAAAAAGCCATAACAGCACCACATATTTTTGACTTTCTTCCTAACGTATAGCTATTTGGGCTAACCTTTTAAAATGGCTGCACTCCCATACACTGAAGATCACCTCTAGGAAACTCATTATTGCAATTTCCAAAGGAAATGAAATCAAACCAGAAAACATTTAAGGGGCATTGATCATGTGTCATGTATTATACTACATTGTGGAGATTTAAATAAAAACATGACTTGGTCCCTGCTTTAAAGGAACTTAAAATACTGATGCTACTGAAAATATCCTGAAAATACTGAGAATATTGTCCACTCTACCAGATCTTACTCTCAGGAACCAACTGTAATTTTCTGGAATATCAACTTATTTTTGACTTGTAGACCATTTTTACTTCATTTTTTCTACCCTTATTTTTTGGTTTCAGTTTATTTTTTGCTTTTAAAATCTGAGTATGCCATATAGATATACAGTAAGGACTTCCAATAGTTTCTGAGTAAGATATGAGAAACACAAGCAAAATAATAATTCAAGCAAAGTTCCCTCTCCCTCAGAATACAGTTTTATTCATATAGCCTAGAGCCATGATGCTTAACCAGAGGTACACTCAGAATTATCTGAACATCTTTTAAAAAATATATACTCTGGACCCTTCCTCCACAGATACTGATCCCAATAAGTCTCAGATGGTATGTCCTCAGAAACAGTCTCCCAGGTACTCCTGATATATATACCAGTAGTAAAGAACTGCTGGCTAAATCTCTAAAGATAAGTGTTAAGGTAAATTTTCTTTTGCAGATTAAGAGGTAGTGTGATATGGATTGAAGAATACTTTCCTATCACTTATTACTTAGTTTCAATAAGACAATGAATCATGCTGAAGAAGTGACGCCTATGGATTTTTTTGGTTATCTGTTAGCAAAAGAGGAACAAATACTCATTTAATTAATGCAATATAAATTAATATTCTTATTTGGAATATCATTCTGAAGAAACTAGATTTTAATGGTTCTTAGATTTTAACTTTATTGAAAAGATTTTCAGGAAGAGAAGAAAAATCACTCTGACGGATTTTATGAAGAAGATCTCCTTTTATTACTTCCACTAGTCACTCATAATCCTAATGTACACCTGAGAGATAAATACAGGTTCTCTATGATATTATGAAAATATTATATCAAATTAAATTATTTGAAAACTGTAGGGAAAAATAGGAAAAAGAATGGCATGGGCATTAAAGTAAAATTTCTCTGCTAATAAAAGGAGATAAGTAATTCCAAGGAACAATAGAATAGATTCTCTTATTCAGTTGTGTATGTTAAATTGTCCTGCAATGGAAGAAAGATTTCTTAATGTGATATGTAAGATAAGATAGTGGTAGAAATCAATTTTTAATCAATAATCTCACACACATCCCAAACTTATAGATTTACAATATTCTATTTCTATTAACTCAAAGTGCCTATTTCTAGTAATTCTATAGAGGACACACAGTTTTTTACTGAGGCAGTACCGTCACTGCCTTCTAAAAACTCAGTCCTGAACATAACTATCATAACAGTTACATGTGAACTGACCTTTACCATCTCTTTATTTTTAAGTTATTCTAGCTCCTCTCAGCTGCATCTCTCTTCAAGTTTTTTTTTTTTAATACTAAAAAGAGACATGAACGTACCTGCACAACGCCCACTGCTCCATTTTTTAAAACGTATAAAACAGGATATAAAGTGTGTAACAGGAAGCACTCATCAGAATAAAAAGGATATGGAGCATATAGATGTGGCCTTTTCATACAGAGGGAATATAACAAATGTAAATGATGGGGAAAAGCTGGCAAGTCCTGTCAGATACAAATATTATGGGGAATATGTCTTAGTTTAACTTAGTAAAAATAAAATGTGTTAAGTCTGTAAATTTAGATACTCTTGTGAGAAACAGAAAAGATGAAAAGCAGACTGTATAGAATTTAATGTTGTGATGCTACAAAATATAAGCGAACCAAGAATAACAGGGTTGGAGCTTGGCCAGTGACTAGAGGATTCACCTTCATCTGAGTGCTCAGGTGCCACTAACGTTTACGCCATTTATGCAGTCCTGTCTTCCCACCAATACAAACAGTCACAAGCAAATAGAGGTGTAAAAAATTAAGTGAAGAATAACAGAGTAGCTCCATCTTGGGGTAAGTTCTAGGGAGTAATCTGGAAGCAGATTTACCCCCTTTCATAAGGGACGAAATCACAAAGAGATGGAACTAACTCAAAAATGACAGGAAGTAATTTGGAAGCAGATTTACTCCCTTTCATAAGGGACGAAATCACAAAGAGATGGAACTAACTCAAAAATGACAGGAACTATAACAAGTTTACTAGAGTTATTTGAACTCAGAAACCTCTTGATAGCTACTGAGCTATTTTATTTCCTACTAACATGGACAAGGTTACTATAATGAAACTGCACTGTTGTAAAACTATAGAGTTTTGCCTGCTCTACACATTGGCCTTTGATGTACGTGAAGAAGGTGCAGTCCTTGTCTGGTATGGCTCACCAAAGTCTACAATGGTGGTACTGAAAGACACTGTACTGCATACTGCATTTATGTATCAATAAGGCAGTATAATACTGTTTTCATAGTCTTTTAAAAATGCTGACTCAATGCTGCTTAAAATCAAGATCTAGGACTCAACTATTCAATTTGCATGAAAACAAGTTACAAGTCTGGAAAGATTTGTGCATACCTATACATCAGTCAACACAACATACTATAGTCTTACAGATCTCAGTGAAAGAATAAATTCGTCTAAAGTTGAAAGGAGAATGCTAAAATTTATCTAGGTAAAGGTGCATAGGAATCTGTCTGTAAAAGACAAAATTAAACAAACACCGAGAACGCTTTCTTACAAAATAAAAACAAAACACACAAACCTTACAAAAAAGGGTGATTCAAAATGATCCACTGAGAGTAAATTAAAAAAAAAAAAAGGGGGAGAGACAAATGAGTTTAAGGAAAAGATCTAATTTATCTCTTCTCATTTCCCTAACCACTAAACAGAAACAGTACCTTCTTTACAATACAAAATGTCATCTTAAATTATATTCACAACTTAATCATAAGATCAATCTTAGAAAAAATCATTGGCCACTGTATTTTCAATTGTGAAAGAATGTATTTTATTTTTGTAGTCCTTAATATTTTATTGATTTCACCAGCTAATAATTATAGAATTGTTAAAATATTTATATTTTTATATACTTCTCATTTGTTTTATAGATTACACAGATGTTCTTCACTTGGAATATATTAAAAATTTAGTTGCTGCTAATTTGTCTTTTATGAATTCTGAAAAGAATCAAATAAATACTCTACATTAACCAATACTATTTACCAGTAGTGTTATTTTGCTTAAATATGAAATGAATAGAGTGCATCCTCTTGAAAGCTTTAGTGAATTGGCAGTTTCATAGTTTTTCTAGGTATCTTGCCAAGAAAAGTCAATCAAAGTAGGTAACATACATAGATGGAGAGTTAGCAGAATCATCTCATTCAGCTTAAAAATGGTATATATGTATATATAGTGTTATCTAGCACTATCTGGCAAAGGGGTAAACTAAACTGTTGCCTTTTATCTCTGAATGATGGAATTTCAGATTTTCTAAATTAGAGTCTTCATACTCTAGGATAAGGTTTTTTGCTCTTGCTTTTACAATGAGCATATCTTAATTTTACAATTATCAAGAAATATGAAATTGATAAAATGCAATAAAAATGGACTAACCTGTTGTCACAGAAGACTCAGACTCTCTCAGTTTCTGAGATGCTAGAAGTTTTTCCTGCAAGGCTTTCTGAGCAAGTTGTGCATCCCATTCTTCTAGTTCTTTCTCAAATCGCTGGTTGTCTTCCTCAACAAAATCTCTTAAGTCGGGGGGTAGTGTTTCTATTCCAGCAAGGGCCTGCCCAGTTTCTTTATTAAACTCCTCTGCAAATCATATTTCAAAAACTATTATAAAATTAAGGATTAAAAAAAATGAAAAGCTCAACACAGAAGGTATTTCAAATGTTAAAGTCCAAATTATTACCATCTAGCAAATCAATATTAGCTATATATTAAAAGAAAACTCAAACAAATGCTCAGAAAAGCAAGATGCAAATATGTGATCATCCATTATAGGTAATGTTCTCAGCTTTTATTTTTATTCTGAAGAGTAAAAAAAAAGAAACAAGACATAAAGCCAAAGTTGTTGCTACTCAAACAGTACTACTGACATAGTACTACTTTTTCTACTATAAAATACCAGATACTTGATTATTCATGAAGTAAAACTCGCCACAAAATGAGAAGTAACACATAACCTCAAAGCTCAAAACAGAACTAAAATTCTTTTCCATCTGAAGCAGTTAAGTATAGCAATATATTTATATACAATTTGAAATCTAATCAATATAGCAAAGTTTTTCTTAAAAATCACATACATAGTATCTAACAAGGTTACTCAACCTCTACTACACTCACATAAATTAAATTTTAGCTTTTCAGTCATAAATCCAGCAGGTTTTGCTGAATGGTTAAATACAAAAAGAAAGTTGATTTCTATCAGTCTCAACAAACCTTTATTACATGCTTTCTTTTTTATATGCAAAGTCTATATTAGAATATGAGAAGTAAAAAGATTAAGACCATGTCATAGTATGACATGGTCCCTGTCTGTGAGCAGATCAGAGTGAAGTGGGAAAGGCAAGCCAGCATATAATCCCAGCATAGTAAGTGCCCAATACAAGTATGCTATGAGAAGACAAGAAGGGATACTTTCTGGCAGGTTCAAGGAAAACTTGGCAAAGCAGATGACACATGAATTGAATCTTGAGATGAGCAGGAATTAGGCAAAAGAAGAAATAAGATCATCATTGGCAAACATACAAAGGCATAAGAACATATTGATATAAATACGTGAAATGATTTGGTGTGACCCAAACAAGTTTAAATATCAGTCAAGAATATGAAGTTTGAAATGAAGAGTGGTTATAAATGAATCTGGAGAGACAATTAAAAGCCATATAATAGAGGCTTTACAAGTTAGGTGAAGAAGTTTGAATATGAGTTAATGTGTGATACAGTCATGAAAGGGATTTTAGCAAGCAGAAAAAGTCCAATTTATATTTTATAGTCCAATTTATATTTTATAATAATTATATTTTATAATAGTTAACTTTGAATACAAAATATATCCCAATTCTCAGCCCTGGTCATATTACTTTTCAATTCCAGTTTTCTCACTTACAATAACCCAAAAGCATTTTCCAAATATATCCATCACCTTGAGTAAACTACACTTAACTAATCACACCAGAGACGAGAATCAAATTAAAGAGCTACTTATTTAAAAATATATATTGCCCTATATATTTCATATTCTTACCTTGTATTAAGAATTGTGGTTTGTCATTTATGTACATTAAACAGTATGCACTGGCATTTCTGTAACCACCAAAAGAATCTCTCACTAGCTCTTCCCACGATGATTTTGTTACAGCAATATCATTGTACTTCATCCACCTGTTTTCACGATGATCAAAAATGTATGCCCAGTAGTGCCCGGCATTAGCTTGACCTTCATGAACTAAAACAGCATGTAAACGATAAGGAACCTAAACGTGAAAACAGAGTGAAACTGCAGTTAATACTCCATTATAATCACATCTCATGAAAATCACAAATCATCTGATGCGAGGGTTCCCTTGAGGCATATGTTTTTTAACAAGAGTAAATTAGCTGGGATCAGAGTTTTGAAAAAATTAAACTATGACATAAAAATAGGCAGGGAAGAGGGAGGATAAGCAAACTAAAGACATGTAAAACAGACAGGTGTGTAAATAGGGTGATTTTCAAAACTCTGGAAATATATTTGTTGATTTAAGCTATCTTTAGAATAAAGAATTTGTATAATGAATATTTATACATTTAGCAGATGATTTGCTTAAATTTTCATAATTATAAATAGGTGGGTAAATTCAGCAAAATGGCATATATAAAGAGCCATTATATAACTCTCAGAAATTTAAATGTAACTAAGCCCTTTACCTTCTCACATAATCTTAGTATCCTTAAACAACCATATAATTTCTCCCATATAATTTCTTAAAAATACTGAAACACTTTGAAAAATTTTAATAAATTTTATTACAAAAGAATAAAATGGTAGATAAATACAGAGAATACAAAGAAAAATAATATAAAATAAAAATCTTAAAGTATGAGAATTAAGCTAACATAAAGATAAAATATGTAAATAACTTAGATAATGCTTACTAGCTCAAAATTCAACTTACTTGGATCATAGATTTGTCAGAGTACATTAGCTCAATTGTGCGATGGATTCTAGATATGCTTTCCTGTAAATCTAAGGATAGAAGATGCCATTTAATGATCAAAATCAAGTATGTTTCTACTGAGACTTGTAAGGCAGGGAATAAAGCTTTTCCTATAAATATGCTAGAGGAGTAAGAAAAAGTTTCTAAAACTATTCTTAAAAACATTACTATTCAGAATCTGTATAAAATGAATTCAGTTCTCCTTAATAAAAGATGCAGCACAAATGAGAAATTAAAAACCAAACAAATACGGTTTATTTTAAAAAACGAACTGAGCCAAAAAAACGGTATTTTGTTCAAATTTATAAAAGAAGGTTCCAATGAAAATTAAATACCCCCCCACATATTTGTATAAAACAGGAAAACAATGAAATAATGAAACAAAATAATGTAAACAATGAAACAATGTAAACAATGAAATAAAGTAACTTCATCACATATCACACACACATATACATATATATGTAATTGAATAAAAATCAACTATAATCACCAATGGAAATGAAGTTGTGAGATTCCCATTACCCACTATTTCTACTTCAAGTAGAAATCTATCCTACATAATTACTTAGAGGCGGCGATATATATAGCTATATTACCCATAATTATTTTGTAAAAATTGGAGACAACCTAAATATCTGTCATACAGTATAACCACATTATTCTATGAAGCTATTAAAAAGAATCAAGCAGACAACATCAAAGCCTACCAAAAAAAAAAGAAGTAACTTTAGAACAGGAAAGGCTTATTTTAAAAAAAAAGCTTGACAGAAAATCCAGTAACCATAAACGCAAAGACTCCTCCCCAAATTAAAAAAAAAAAAAATCTATAGTACAGAAACAAAAACAAAAACGAACATAAAGAAAATCAAATGACAAACTGGAAAAACAGTTATCTGCCACCTACACTACAGGTAACAGGTTAATAGGGCTTCCCTGGTAGCTCAGCTAGTAAAGAATCCGCCTGCAATGAAGGAGACCCCAGTTCGATTCCTGGGTCATCAGGAAGATCTCCTGGAGAAGGGACATGCTACCCACTCCAGTATTCTTGGGCTTCCATGGTGCTTCACACAGAAAAGAATCCACCTGCAATGCAGGAGACCTAGGTTCGATCCCTGGGTTAGGAAGATCCCCTGGAGGAGGGCATGGTAACCCACTCCAGTATTCTTGCCTGTAGAATCCCCATGGACAGAGGAGCCTGGCAGTCTATAGTCCATAGGGCTGCAAAGAATCGGACACAACTGAGCAACTAAGCACAGCACAACAAGCTAATATTCACAACATTTAAGTTTCTATTAAGCAAGAAGATAAACCATTCAATATAAAAATTGGATAAATTTCATAAATATATTAAAAAACAGAATTTCACTCATGATTAATGAAATTGAAATCAGGACACTGTAATACCATTTTCATTTCAATTATCAGACTACCACAAATTAAAAGGTACCCAGGGCTAGGGAGAATACTGGGAAACAGGGTGTCTCACACAAAATTAGTGAGACTCTAAACTGGTTCATTGCTTGGAGCAGGTGGGAATCTTTTATACCTGAGCCATAGGTCCAAAACCATATGACACGTCTCTCAAGTTCCTCAATTTAAAATGACCAGAAGTGGACTCATCATATTCCTACTTCCTTCCCCAAGGTGGAGGCGACCCACCATTCTGCCCTTTTCCACAGTACATTCTATCCATTTAGTTATCGATACCACCATGAGGAACTGAGGGAATCAACCCTGATACCCCTCTGTCTCTCACCTCTAGTCAAGGACCCACATTTGTCAGCTGTCTCCAAAGAATAAACCAAATTCATTTTTTTCTTCCCTAAATGCTACTTCCCTAGTGTCAAAAGCATCTTAGTTTTCAGCTTTCTGACTGGAATCTTATAGAAACAAACATAACATGGCTAGTTCAATAAAAAATTATCCAACAACCTAACACAGTATTCAGGAAAAACTATGTGCTTAAGTAATGTTCACTAATGATTTCAAATATAAAAAATTCCCTTATATATGAAAATACTAAGGAAAATCTTCACAGTAACTGATGCTGTTAGTTGCTCTCCCACCTTATTTACTATTAAATTAGGACTGCTCTTTACTTCTATATTGTCTATAAAGCATCTAGTTGGGCTTTAAAACTAGATTTAAAACCTAACAAGTGATGTTGTTTAATGTAAGCCCAACCTTTTGATACAAAAGAGGAACTCCTAGATTTTTTCCACAGATCAAGAAAAATGATGATAAAGTCTACCAGAAAATATCCACATCACTTCATTTTAGCAACACTGAAGTAGGAAGGAGATTATTTCAGAATAAAGGAGTGTTCCTTCCAAGAATGGAGGATGGCAACTGAACACCAACATGTCCTCCACTCCCAGAGCACTGTCCTTATTTTTCCTATGCCAGTTAAAACTAGTTACAGACTGGCACTGAGTTAATAGATCATATCTAGAAATCTGCTAGAGCAGACAGAAAATTAAAATTCACATTTCTAATTCTTCAACCTAGAGAAAATGTTTTTCACTTGAACTCAGCACAGGCATCAAGGGAGGTAATATAGTTGGTTATGTACAAAATCTGATGCTGGATGATGTTTCACCAGTGGAGTACCTGTGAATACCAGCTTGATATAAATTTAGAGCACTAAACCAGAAAATCAGACCATCTGCTAGGTCATTAATCAGCTAAGTAATCCAAGGAAAATCTTTTGGTCTCTCTAAAACTGATATTAAGATCATAAAAAAGGAAGCCAAATGAGCTCATCTTATAGAAAACACTTTGAAAGGGGGTGGGACAAAAAAATCCCATTTTTAATATTTACATATGAAACCCATAGATGACCTCCCTTCTCAATTTTAACATTAACCATGTCCATCTGAGGTGAGAGTAGTTCTGCTATGAGAAGCTTCTTACCTCTGGTGTCATTTTCTATTTCTGTCCTCCAGCGATGTAAACAGCTTTCCAGCACAGAGAGTTCTTCTTCTGTTATGTGCCTTGGTGCCGGATGCATGGGCAAGTCTGGAGGTATCCGGGACTGAGTGAATGGTTTGTGTATTACTGATCTTGATGAAATGGCAGCTATTGACACGGGTGACGTGCTTGGCAGTTCTGAAGAAGGAGCTCCCTGTTGGTCTGTTGTGCTGCATTTTTCAAGCATAGAATATTCATTATTAAACTTTCCAAACTGAAGCTCTGGACAAAGATTATGTGCTAAATAAATAATATTAAGTTGGCTTATAATTACAAAAGAAAAAAGTTAAAAAAAAAGGAAGTATGTGGATTAATGTAACATCCAAATGAGATTCTTACTACATGGAACTACATTATTATAAGGATAAAACTGGGGCTTTATATTGTAAAAGGCTCAAATGTATTTACTTATACAAATCATACGTATACCAGATTTATAAAATCTTCCTTTGCTGATCCTTATCAGCTCACACTACAGAAAAAAATTCCCATTTAATAGTAGTATTTTCATGGATGAAAGAAAGGCTGATATACATACCAAAACAGCCTAAAGTATAATTCTGAATGGAAAAAAATACGAAAATTTTAATCCACAGCCATAAAAAATCCACTGAAATCCAATGAAATCCAATGAAATAAGAAAGTCCCTAGAAGACCTACACAATCTTGTAAGTTCACTAAAATAAAGCACAACATGCATTTATAAAAACCTTCTTTAAAGGTATCAATTACAATATTACATAATACAGGAACACAGCTATCTCTTCTACCAAGAAAACTTTTTTACCTTGGTAATGTCTGTGATGGTACGGAACCACTAGATGGGGAACTAGCATCAATATCATCAACAGGAGAAGTGCAAACAGGTTTACTTGAGGCAAATTCCAAGGCGTACTGCAGAACATCCACCAAGGGAAACCGTTTGGGACCCGAACCATAGCTTAAATATCTGTTAACCATAAAATGCATGAATGCTTAAATTTGTGTAAAAAGTACACTTATTTCAATAATGAAATAAGTACACTTATTCAATGTTCTAAAACATTACAAAAACACTTTAATATTCTTCAATAGTGAAATTAATTTTGCTTTCAAATGATGGTAAAACTACTTATACATTCAAGAAATAAGTTAAATGTTCTCTAGAGGAACAAAATCAAAGCTGAGAAGACTGAATGTGTATATACACTGTTATAAATTTCAAATGCTGCTGTAAGCTATAATCTAACAGTAAAATGAAAACTGACATTTTCATCTCCTCAGGCTTTTTATTTTTAGATCTGTCATCTGGTCTTAAGATAATGGCTAATATTATCCCCCTCCTTTTACCTCTGATTATATTTCAATATGATTATTGATACCTTTTAAGAATTAAAACTATTGAAAAATAATATATTTTATATTAAAAGCTTTAGATCACTTATTTTCAAGTGAATAGTAAAACAAGGGGATACAGATTAGATCAGAGGTTGCAAACTCGGATCTTTCAGAGCACATTTTAACCTGTAGACTTCTGTCTGAACTACAGACTATTTGATAGTCCAGATTCTGGCTTCTTTTGGAAACAATCTAAAGCTCTAGACAACAGGGAGTTGATATTCACGCATGGCAGGGCCTAGAATAGATGGCAGGCACCATCTTTCCACAGGGCTGTGCTCTCTGACTCCCTCTGCTCACTTGACTTGCTTCCCTTCTTTATAAAGATTCCATTATTCTTTATAAAGCTCATAGGCATCTGTGCTTGTATCTTCAGTGTTAAACAGAAAAACTCAGTTATCATTTATTAATAGAAATCTCAAGAGTAGTATTTAACCTCACACAAGAAGAAACCTCAATCATAAGTTAGTTTAACTTTGTACTTTCAGTACCATGGGTATTATCTCTTGACAGTGGGAATATTTAATTTTAAATAATAATTTTCTAATGCCAACTATGAATTATTTTAGTCTCTAGCAAAACTCAAGCCTAAACTGCTGCCGCTGCTAAGTCGCTTCAGTCGTGTCTGACTCTGTGTGACCCCATAGATGGCAGCCCACCAGGCTCCCCTGTCCCTGAGATTCTGCAGGCAGGAACACTGGAGTGGGTTGCCATTTCCTTCTCCAATTCAAGCAAAATATCCATCCAGAATGATTATCTATATGTAGGATCACAAGTCATTCAAAGAGAATTTTAAATTAAAACTCTAAGCAGACATTAAGAATATGAGTTCCTATAGTTAGTCCATAATTGCATAAAAGTTTCAATACCTTTCAAGTCTTTGTTGTAATACTGTGAGGTAATCTTTTAGCCTCTTGATCTCGTCCCTCTTAATTCTTGTTATTTCTCTGTTTCTATGCATGTATCTATCAGGGAAAAGAAATACAGCAATTATCAATATTTCCAAACAAGAAATAGATACAATATTAAGTCTAGCCACCACCACAGAAGATTAACTCATCTAAAATTTTATAATAAAACATTAGAGAATACAAATTAATATTTTTCCTTATAACATTATTCCCAGTAACTACACTTTTCTAAATAAAAAAAGAACTCCATTTTCCTTGACAAATGGCATTAGAAAAAGTAAAACCTTTTAAGGAAATTAAGCAAAAATTTTCTCTGAGATCAATAACTCTTTACTTGGATACTAAATTGTTTCGAAAGTAAATTATGTTGTATACCAAGTCATACCTGTCCAGATATAAAACTTGAGGAAATTCTAATTTATTGTGAATTTTTTCTGGTCTTCCCAGTGCCTGATTAAATTCAAATCTTGACAATTCAAATGTTAACACAGGTGGTAGTTCAGTAAACCAATGCTGAAAGAAAAAAAAAAAAACAACCTCAACACGACCTTTTTATTTCCTCCACTACAATTTTAGGCACAGAATGTTCAGGAGCAGTGGCATTTTTACGTGCATCATCATAATGCTAACATCACAGATAACTGACTGTGTATGCAATTTAGTTAAAACTCAACTTCTTTCTAAAAGTTTTTGACACCTTTTGAAAATTCCAGTAGGATAACACACAGGAAAGAGAAAAATCTTCTGATGACTCTTCTTCATTGGTAATTCTTTACATTAGAATTTCAAACCCAAAGTGAAAAACACTGGATGAAAGCATGGCTTCGTATCTCAATTTTTCTGGCTTCTTCAATCTTATGTCACAGTTATTACCAGGAATGACACATATACTTAATATAATCAACCACACTGTCAAAAACCTGTGAGGAAGCTACTTGTAAGATGTAATATACAAAAGAAAAAAATATTTTATAACATAAAAGACCACAATTCTGATGATAAAGCTAGAAACTGATGCTTCCTTGTTTTAAATTTAATGTTCCTAATAGAATTTTGGCACATTTAAGAAAGAGATCAATTACTATCAAATACAGCATTTACTTTAAAAATTACTAGTGCTTAAAGATTTGAATGCCTGCTTGCTATGAGGCAACTCCTCCACACTTTGGCAACTGGTCAATTAAGCATAAAATGCAACAGAACTTCAGAAATTTTAACAAACAGATTCAAGCTTTACATAAACCATATTTATTTAAAGAGAAAGAAAAATGAAAAAACTTGTGAATCAACAAATAAAGAAGTATAAAATAATGTAACAAGTATTTTTTAAATGTTTATTTTAAGCAGTGCAGTGTCCTGTAAAAAGAAGGCACACTATATTGCAGCATACTATATTATTTATGGTATTTTCAAGGGCCACAAAATGTCACCACATAAATGTCAATAAGCTCAGTATGCTAATTTAAACATCCAAGAGAGGAAAAAAAGTCAGGAAAATGCACATTTGGCAAGTTGAATATGATCTTGTAAGTTGCTACTTTTCACTAAACAAAATCAGTTGAAGTAAATGGTTTTTCAAAACTATTTCATACTTCCCTGTTAGCCCAGTGGTTAAGATTCACAGGTTTAGGGTTCAATCCCTAGTCAGAAAACTAAGATTCCACATGCCACACAGCTTGGCTACAGAAAAAAAAAAAAATGCTAATGATTACTTGAATTGAGATTTCCTGAGTTGGAGTTGGTTCATCTGTTACTGATAGCTGAAGTTGAAGTAATTTGTTTTACATGGATATTATCTGAAACTGACAAGAGAAAATTATGAAAGATCTAATATTAGAAATATCCCTTAAGTTTTAAAATTTCTTGAGCAAAGTTTGCCTATTTGCTTTGGCGAGGTGTTTTTTTTTTTCAGTTAGTTTTAATCCACACCTATGGCAGAAAGTGAAGAGCTAAAAAGCCTCTCGATGAAAGTGAAAGAGGAGAGCGAAAAAGCTGGCTTAAAGCTCAACATTCAGAAAACGAAGATCATGGCATCTGATCCCATCACTTCATGGGAAATAGATGGGAAACAGTAGAAACAGTGTCAGACTTTATTTTTGGGGGCTCCAAAATCACTGCAGATGGTGACTGCAGCCATGAAATTAAAAGACGCTTATTCCTTGGAAGAAAAGTTATGACCAACCTAGATAGCATATTAAAAAGCAGAGACGTTACATTGCCAACTAAGGTCCGTCTAGTCAAGGCTATGGTTTTTTCTGTGGTCATGTATGGATGTGAGAGTTGGACTGTGAAGAAGGCAGAGCACCGAAGAATTGATGCGTTTGAACTGTGGTGTTGGAGAAGACTCTTGAGAGTCCCTTGGACTGCAAGGAGACCCAACCAGTCCATTCTGAAGGAGATCAGCCCTGGGATTTCTTTGGAAGGAATGATGCTAAAGCTGAAGCTCCAGTACTCTGGCCACCTCATGTGAAGAGTTGACTCATTAGAGAAGACTCTGATGCTGGGAGGGAGTGGAGGCAGGAGGAGAAGGGGACGACAGAGGATGAGATGGCTGAACGGCATCACGGACTCGATGGACCTGAGTCTGAGTGAACTCCGGGAGTTGGTGATGGACAGGGAGGCCTGGCGTGCTGTGATTCATGGGGTCGCAAAGAGTCGGACACGACTGAGAGACGAGACTGAACTGAACTGAACTGAACTGAACTGAAAGTTACTATTAAGAATTAAAATACACTCTACACATATCACAAGGGACACTTCTGATGTCTCATGATGATACTCTCTATTCAACTTCATAATACTCAAAAAGTAGATCTCGCACACTATTACCTTCATTTATTCTTGCAATGGTTTAAATGTTACTATTTAAAATTAAATATAACTATTAAGGTATGCTTACTGTTTCGCTTTAAATAATGAACATACTTTAATTCATGGAAACCTACAATGGCCAACAGAAATGAAATGACCCAATTTGGTGATATGATTTTCTGTAGGCCATAACAGTCCAGGAAATAGGTTCCATATCTTATGAAAGAATGTTCATAATATGTCATGTCTCTGTGCAGATTTGTTTAATCTAACATCAATGACAGTTTTTTCCTACTACAGGATTTTCCTACTACATGGTTTCACTTTTTTTCATTTTAATGCTGCTCAGGACCAGAAGGGATAGCCAGACATTTCCTACATTCATTAAAAAAAATATTACGGGTGTGTTGAGCTCTGTGATTTTAGATTATAAATACAGCAGTATATAAAAGAGAATTTTAAATAATATAAAACAAGACATTTTTTTCCTTTCAAAATATTTCCCCATTTAGTAACAACCTATACTTAATTCTCTGATAAGCCATGAATTTTGTGAAACACAGGTCACTAAAGGTAAAAATGATGCTTATACTCTTGATATCTCATCATTATTACTATTATTATTACTACATTATAAAACGAATGGACAGGGGTAATAGATTTTTGCAGTTAGTAAAAATGAACTTAGATTATCAGTACTGGCAACAAAAGTACTCCTGAATTTACTCTAAATATAAATCTGACCTGTTAAAATATTTTCCAGAGAGAATGTAGTCATTTTTATGAGTAAATAGCATATTCTTCTTTTAATATGATTTAACTATCTTGCTTTTGTGAGATTACATGTATATGGGGGGGGGGGAATAAGAAAAAGACAGACCTATTACTGCAAATTCCCCATAGCACATCAAACAAAGCTAGGATGTAACTAAGCCTTAGAGGAGAAAACTTCCAATTCGAATTCAAACCTCAATTTCAGTCATTTGACTATCTTCACTCCTTTGCCCTATTTGTTTCCTATATAATATCTACATATATCTAATACGGCACATGTAGGTATTATTTCTGCAATGTAGTTTTTAGCTAAAGCTCTGTAAAATTTCTCTCAGCACTTTGATTATCTGTACAACCCTGAAGGGAAATTTGGCAGTACTTACACTTCTAAACGAGTATGCCCTGTGACCTAAAGATTCCATTTCTAACTATCCTTCATTCCAAAGTGCACAAGGTTATTTATAGGAAGACATTCTTTGAAATAATTCTTTATCCAATAGTTTCACAGAAGAATTAAATCAATTTAATTTTATAAATACTAGTTATGGTGATACTATGCAGGTTCTAAAAAGAATGATGTAAAGCTATATATTGACATGGAAGGATGTTCACAATATACTGGTAAGTAAAAAACAATGCAAGTCTCAAAATAGTATGAACCAATACAAACATCTATATGTACACACTTAAAAGGATGTACATCATAGCATTAGTAGTGAATACCTACACCAGAAGTGAGATATTTACTCTTTGAAATTCTTTCTCACTAACAGGCAACCAAAAAGTAGTTCAAGGTTTCTCGGAGAGTTTAAATCATCTATAAATGACATACCATTTAATTAAAAGTTGTGATTTAGAAAAAAATTTGGTAGTAATTATTTTACATATAATCATTTTTAATTTATTCTGTTGATTCTTGGTATGTCATTAAAGAAATGTAAATTCTTATAGCCCACTGAATGTTTTACCATAGCAATTCTGGAGACTAGAGGTCTTCCTATATTAGTTAGCCAGAGCTGTTTTGCAAAAAAAAGTTTTTTTAATGTTTTCTGCATCAAAGTAAAATCAATAATTTTTATTAAATAATAGCATAAGAAATAAAAGGTATTAACATCAGGGGTTATGCCAATTTAGAAACAAGTCTAAGATGCTACTCATTGGTGTTTATAGAGAAATAAAATAAGTTTTTCTGAAGGACACAATGGAATGAAATTATTATTTCAGGGTGTTACTAAAAACTTTTAAGATATTCTACTCTGGTCAGTGATAGTCACTTAAAGTAGGTTGACTTACTAAAACTACCATGTCCAGCAAATCTAGGCGACTGAATTAGGAATCACAGGTAATCATATTCGCTATTATTGAGGAACTAGCTATTATTTAGTTTCTATTATCTTAGGAACTGAATTTAGAGACTAGAGAAGATGATAAGCCACTGTATAGCTTAGGCTAGGTGGGAAAATCTAGGCAGAAAATATATATTGCAGTATAGGGCAGTCAGAGTACGAAGCCAAAGACAGAAAACAAACTAAATCTTCTAAAAAATAAATGATGACATTCAGAGTCAATGTAAGAAAAATATTTTCAAAAGCTAGGAATATGTGAGGAATATTATTTACTTATTATTACATTATTTACCAATAAATCATAGCATGTTTCATTTATAAGCTACTGTAACATTGTAAGGAAAAAGCCATTCCTTCTCTCCCTGCACAAATCCACCATTCTTCTATTTAATAGCAAACAGACTGCACTTTACAAAGCTCTGTTTTCCTGTTCCCCCTTGGGGATCCTTGGAAAGTTCTAATGTTTAAAGATCTGTTTCCCAATCAGTAAGATAAATAAGCTTCATTTAAGTAGTCTTAATTAAAGGTCTATTATCAGAGTCACCTGTGGAGCTTTGGCGCTCATCCCTAGATTCCGATTTGATAACTTTGAGGTGGAATCTAGGCATCTGCTGAGAATCACTGAAGTAGGTGATCTATGACGTAGACACACGAGGTAGGCACACCTACCATCGGCTCAGCTGGTAAAGAACTTGCATGCAATGTAGGAGACCTGGGTTCCATCCCTGGGTTGGGAAGATCCCCTGGAGGTGGGCATGGCAACCCACTCCAGTATTTTTGCCTGGGAAATTCTAAGGGCAGAGGAGCCAAAGCACATAATTCAAATAAAAACAATTGATTCTCAAAGATATAAGAACCTAGGCCCTCTTTAGATAAACAGAGATGCAATCACTTAATGATTATTAAGTGCCTATTCAAAGATAAAAACCTTGGAAACTTTTTTAATATTACTGAGACGTTTCACCCAGTCAACACATGTTACGTACTTCTATCTGCTGGTAACAGGGCTATAAGACAGAGACCATACTATCCAAGGGACAGAGTGGTGAACCCCTGCAGAGCTTATATCTAGACAGCTAGCAGCAACTGCTTAATGATGACTGATTTTGGAGCACATGATCCGTCCTTTCCTTTCTAATATTCTGGATGAATACATGGATGAAAGGATATACAGATGGAGCTAGAGAGATGAATCGAGAGATGAACATAGGTTACAAGACAGAGGCAGTGGAGACAGATAAATAGGTTTGTAATATCTATTTTAATTCTCTTTCTTGAGGAAGCAAGTTCTTCCATCTGCCTTTCAGGCAATTACACAGTAATTTTATAAGAAAAGGAGCCCACGTGGTGTTGCCTCCTTGGGCCTGACATATTCCAACATATTTGATGTAAGTAACATGGACTGTGAAGAAAGCCGAGCGCTGAAGAATTGATGCTTTTGAACTGTGGTGTTGGAGAAGACTTTTGAGAGTCCTTTGGAATGCAAGGAGATCCAACCAGTCCATCCTAAAGGAGAACAGTCCTGGGTGTTCATTGGAAGGGCTGATGCTGAGGCTGAAACTCTAATACTTTGGCCACCTCATGCAAAGAGTTGACTCATTGGAAAAGACTCTGATGCTGGGAGGGATTGGGGGCAGGAGGAGAAGGGGACGACAGAGGATGACATGGCTGGATGGCATCGTTGACTTGATGGACGTGAGTTTGAGTCAACTCCGGGAGATGGCGATGGACAAGGAGGCCTGGTGTGCTGCGATTCATGGGGTCAAAAAGAGTCGGACATGACTGAGCGACTGAACTGAACATATGTCTATACAGAATTCCACTGCAACATCAGTGTTTTTCTTCCTTACTACCAGCACTAGCATGCTGTAATGGCTGGTACCTGGACTGAAAAAGTCTTAAAAGACTGAACAATGTCCTAAATGAGGATTTTAACATAAAATTTTGAGAAAACACTTTAAACGAAAACTTAACGTAAATTATAGACTGTACTGACTCTGCAGTTTTCCCCAAAATGTCTAACTTACCATAATTAAATTCAAAAACATTTTCTGATTATTCTCTCAATTATTAGGTAGCTATACAGTTAGAGCCTTACTTCACAACACTGAATAAGAGACTTATAGGGAAGGAGAATGAAGATGCTAAACTCACCTCTTGACCGGATTTTCCTGAATTTTCTGAATGTAAAGACTCAATTTCTCCTTCAATCATAGCAGCTTCTAGGCATTCATGTAGATCTTTGAATCCATTGACCTGAAGTGGGTACTGACCAAACATTTCAGTATTTTCAAATTTTTTACCTATAAGAGAGGAGAAATTCATATTCCTCAATATGGCCTTTTAGCTTCCAAAAAGTAAGTAAATGTATATATTATCTCTTCAACCTAAAAACTATACCTGTTTATGTTTCAGACAAATAGATGGGGAAACAAATGTTTACATTTCAGGCAAATGGATGGGCAAACAATGGAAACATTGACAGACTTTATTTTCCTGGGCTCCCAAATCTCTGCAGATGGTGACTGCAGCCATGAAATTTAAAAAGACACTTGCTCCTTGGAAGAGAAGCAATGGCAAACCTAGACAGCATATTAAAAAGCAGAGATATTACTCTGCCTACAAAGGTCTGTATAGTCAAAGCTATCTTTTTTCCAGCAGTCATGTACGGATGTGAGAGTTGGACCATAAAGAATGCTGAGCCCCAAAGAATTAATGCCTTCGAACTGTGGTGCTGGAAGAGTCTCCTGAGAGTCCCTTGGACTGCAAGGATATCAAACTAGTCAATCCTAAAGGAAATCAACCTTGAATATCCATTGGAAGGACTGATGCTGAAGCTGAAGCTCCAATATTTTGCCCACTTGATGTGAAGAGCCAACTCACTGGAAAAGACCCTGATGCTGGAAAAGGCTGAAGGCAGGAGGAGAAGGGACAATAGAGGATGAGATGGTTGGATGGCAAAACCGACTCAATAGACATGAGTCTGAGCTAACTCCGGGAGATGATGATAGGGAAGCTTGGCATGCTGCAGTCCATGGGCCCCAAAATGTCAGACATGACTGAGCAACTAACCAACATTTCAGACAGCTATAGTTACTACTGTTTTCCTACTGGCTTCTACATGCATGTAAGTATATTCACATACAGCTATGCTACAGATATTAATCACACACTCATATGTGTATATGTAATTATATTCGTGTGTGTGTGTGTATGTTTATTCTTTAAAAAAGTACCTTTTAAGGGCAAGATACTATACTAACATTGAGAATATGCATAGCAGCATACAAAAGTTATAGAGTCTCTGAGCTAAGGAAACTTTTAGCCTGTTGGAAAAATGCAATATGCACATTAATTGCACATACAGCTATGAACAAATATTATTACAGCTGTCAGAAAAGGTGTGGTGAGATAGAGTGCTGTGAGAAGATTTGGAAGGGGAGCAAATCTAGTCTTTAGGGCAGGAGGGTAAAGCAAGGAAGACTTCCACAGGAAAATGACATTTATGCTGAGACTGCAAAGGTGAATAGGAGGTAGCCAAGCCAGAACTGGAAAGCCAGAGTATCCCTGGCCAAGAACAGAACAGCCAGAAACTTTCAGGCTGCAGAGAACTTGGCATGTTTAAAGAATTAAGGGAAAGGAAGTATGGCTTAGGGGAGCAACATGGACATGACAATGAAGAGTTAGGTGGGAGAATCAAATCAAAATTCTTAAACCAAGTCTACTAGCCCTTGTTAAGAATTTTTTCCTAGTATATTCTGAATATAATGGAAAACTGCTGAATAATTAAATATAGGAATAAGAGGCTCAGATTTACATCTCTGAAAAATCCTTATGGTTTCTGTTAAAGTGATAAAGCTGGTATGTGACTATATAGAATACATCTATAAATAAAAGTAGAATAAACAGGAGTTAATAATATAAGTGTATAAAAACAGATGAAGTAACACATACACACATTTATTAATATATACAAAAGGAAGCACCAATAGGACTTGATTGGTTCACAGGCAGGATGAGGAACAGACAAGAAAGGAAAGTATCGAGAATAATGTTCAGATTTCGAGCATGAGTAACTGATTTTTATCCACTGAAAAGGGCACCAGTGAAGAAGAGTAGAGGATTTTTTTTTTTTTTTTACTTTTGTGTTAAGGCAGCAGGGAAAATCATTGGTTTAGAATGGCCCATGATATTTTTATGTTGTGAAGAGCAAGACATAAATAAGTCAGTAACTAAGACTGATGTGAAGCTATAAACTGAATAAGTAGTAGCTTATTCATAGCAGGAAATCAAGGGAGTAAATGAGATTTCCCAAGGAATTAGCAAACAAGAAGAGGAAGAGGATCTAAGCTGAGTCCCAAGGCTGTCTTACATTTAGATATAGAAAAAAAAACTACAAATATAATTCCTAAAAAGTTATCAACGGAGGCATGAGAAAGCCAAGATAATATGGTGGACTAGAAGCCAGAGAAGTATTTTCAATGAAAAAGCAGATAAAAGGAAGAGGAGGAGGAGGAGAAGGATTGGAGTCAACAGCACTAATAGTTGGTAAGAATTCAGTGAGAATTGAGAGGGATCCAATGGACTATCCAATAGACTAACACATTTAGGAAATCAATAACCTTCAAAAGCCCCCTTTTAGAAGAGGTCTGGAGCCAGAAATAAAAATGGGATAGGTCAAATATTGGAGAGATAGAAGATAAAAACAAGATCCTATCTTTAAATAAAGGAGGTTATTTCTGAATAAGATTAACTGAAAAAGAACATGTGAAGGGATTTTATTTTTTTTTAATTTTAAAGATATGAAATACCAGTTCATGTCTAAATATTGATGTGAATGACACAGTGAAAGGAAGAAGCGAAAGATACAGAAATAAAAGCAAAATAAAGGATAGAAAAAGACCTGAGAGAAAGCATGAAAAGATGAGATTCTTATTAGCACACTAGCCATTGATTAATCGACAAAATAATTCCTTTATTACCTGGAGTGACAAAGAAAAGAATGAGGTGGTAGTAGGAATGGACCCAGGTTGGGAAGCCTAAAGCTCCTAATCTGAGGAAGTCACTTTTAAGAACTATGATAACAAAAAAAAAAAATTATAAGCACAAAATTAGATCCGTGGCCTTAGCCAGGATCCACGGTTAGGTTTCGTAAACTTCAACGTCAATCTGTGAAATCCGAGGTAAGGAATTTTTCAGAAAATGAAGAGACAAAGAAATTATATTAAACATAGAAAAACTGGAAATTTTTATTGCAGAAAATGGGAAAGAAGACAGGGATGAAGACAGACAGAATGAGTGCCAGGGAGGGTTACGGGATTGGGACTAGTGAAGCTTAGAGTCACTGCAACCTCATGATCCACTACAATAAGCCCATTTGAGTGATTTCCTCCTAACAACAGTTAGGTTCTCAGTACATGCAGAGAGAAGAAAATAATTCCAGGAGGGCCAGAGACTAGTCAGAGAGGGCGTGCCAGAAGGGAAAGGGGGAAAAGAGTTTCAGCAATCTATAAGGAGGATCATAATGGACAAGGAAGGAAAGGCAAAGGCTGAGAACAGAATGGAGAGATCAACGGCCTAGAAGCTCTGGTGGAGCTGAATGAACTTATGCAACAGAAGAGTTTAGTAAACAAACTGAAAATTACCCTACCTCAGAGTCACTAGTCTAAAAAATGCATTAGGAAGATATATGTAAAAATGACAAGAAAGTGCTCTAAAATATATTGTTAACAAAGCAAATACATAGTTCACCTGGCAATGTACTGAAATCACATTTATACAGCACAGCAACATTGAAACAACATACCAAAACCAAGTACAACAACTTCACCACTGATGGAGAAATTTTAATAATCCCTTCTAAGAATCCAGGTAATAAAGGTAGAAGTGCTCATGAGGAGTATATTATCAACAGTGCACAGTCACAACCTGATTAGAGCTCCTCAACTTCTACAGGTAGTGTTCTACTTCAAATAAAAACTAGTATGACAGTATGGACATCCTAAATAGGAATACAATTCACTATATAAAATATCCCACTATTTATATAATGAATATTCAGCATTTGAGGCAAACAAAATGTACTGACAGCTCAGTATAACCTTTAGCGCATCTAAATCCCGAGTTAGTCTCTGCCTTTCTCCAAATCTCAAACTATAAAATCATATTCAAACAAAACTTCATGGCAATCCATCACTTAAGATCTTCAAGAAAAATCAAATCCCCAAATTTTATACTTTGGGTAATTTGGGTGAACTTTCAAAAGTTGATCCATAGGACCATTTGGGAAAGATAGTTTTTCAAACATGTATGCTTTGAAACTTAAGTGATTTTATTACTTGATGTATATTTTATGAGTCAGTTTCCTGCCCTTGTTAGGAAAACCAGAGTAACTCTTTAGGCCTGGATTTTGACTAACAGGAATATTATCACTTTTAACTGATTTTTTTTTAAGATAAGAGTACAATTATTCCTTGAAAACTATATTCTAAAGAATTTTATAATCAACCCCTAAATGGGAACCCTGCAAAACCCTGACTATGCTGAATTGCTAAGTACAGGTTTTAACTTGCATAGACATGAAACCCTCAAAAACAGTGACCATCATACCAAGCCCAGTATTAAACTCTAATATTATTTTTTAAAGAGGCACCAACTGCCACCTTAACAATTCACAGTATCACAGAACCGTTCCCAAGGAAAGTTAACCGACTATCAATCAGCATGTGATAACATACTCTGCACTTTCCTTTATGCACTCAGTTCTTTGCTTTCTATATAAGTGATTAGCATTAGCAATGTTAACAGAAACCACTAGACAGAGGAAGTCAAAAACCATTCCACAAATACAGCGACTATTGTGACAAAGGACCAAACAATTAATAATATCTCAGTCGTAATAAAGAAGTAAATATGCAACGGTACCTTCAAGCACTCCCACAGCTAGGAATCTTCCATAGAACAGCTCTACCATGGGGTTCTTTGGCTTGTCTTCATCCCTAAAAATCACATTAAAACTATAAATGTGACTACAATTTTTAATTTGTAGAACTATAATAGAGAAAACATTAAAAGAACAATAATAGATGCCAAGACAATAACATTTATGCGGTTATTGTGTGTTTGGCTCTGCTACTTAGTGTTGAGCCAAGATATTTAAATTTTTTCTGTTTCTTCACGTGTCAACTGAGGATATTAAACCCACAAAGCGGTTGTAAGGGTTAAAAACTGTGTGGGATGTCACTGTAAGAAGATATGAACCCAGTTTGTATTCACAAAGTACCTGATCATTCCATTATCATTTAGAGTATGGACTTTTAGTCATACAATACATGCTTATTTGGACTTGCTGGGAAGGAGGAAAAACCCCTCTTGGACACACCAGTGAAATAACAAAATATCAGTTTTGAACCAAGTAGCTAAAGAGGTATGCCAATCTTTTGTAAAGTTTCATGTTGCTGGTAAAATTAGGCATCTGTGAATTTTCCAAATTCTTTAACATATAAATTTGTTTTCTTGGGTTTGGTTTTTTTTTTTTTTTTTTGGCTTGAAGCAAGTAGAAATTTTTAACTTTTTCTTTAATGTTTTGTACCCTGTGATCTAAAAACACAAAGTTTATCTTGGCCTTAGTATATAAAAGTTATGTTTTATCCACAACTGTACAGAGCCTTTTTCTTCATAAATTTTTGCTTAAATTAATAAAACTGATTTACTTTTTAAAAAGAGAGAAAGATACTATCTGTCTCTTGATGTGTTACATGCACCTGCATTTAAACCATAAAACAACGGGAGGGAAATACTTCACTTAAGGCTCCCAACAATTCTGAAGTAGTATGGTGGTTATTAGTGCTGTACAAAAAGATTTCCAGCCCTCTACTTTCAGATATATAGTAAGAAGCACTTTCCGATCTACTTTCTATTTAAATTTGAAAAAAAAAATCTGAATTGTGATAAAATACACAGTATAAAATTTACCCTCTTAACCATCTTTAAGTGTACAGTTCTGCAGTGTTAAGTACATTCACAACTGTTGTGGAACCAACCTCTAGAACTAATTTCAGCTTGAGAAATCGATTAAACAATTCCACATTCCTCCCTCCCATCAGGCCCTGGTAACCGCCATTCTAACTTTCTGTTTCTTTGAAAGTGACAACTCTAAACACACCCATCGTATAAGTGAAACACAGTGGCTTTTTGTGACTAGTTTATTTCACTCAGCATCATGTTTTCAAGATTCATCCATGTTGTAGCATGCATCAGAGTTTCCTTACTTGCTAAGGACATTCCATTGTATACGTATACCACATCTGTATTTCCATTCATCCATGGACATAATCAGTGACTTTCAACATCTGTCTATTGTGAAGAATGCTGCTATGAACATGAGTGTGCAGCATCTCTTTGAGACCCTGACATAAATGCTTTTGGATTTAAATTCAGCAGTGGAATTGCTGGATCATCATGTGGTTAATTTTTGCTGTTCCATCTTTATAAATTCAATTGACAAACAACTGTAAGATATCTGAAGGATACAACATAATGATTTGATGTATGCATATACCGTGAAAGGATTCCCTCTATCAAATGATACTTCTACTATTAATTTTTTTAACAACCATAATGTTTTCCACAGCAGCTGCACCATTTTACATTTCCATCAACAGGGCAAAAAAGTTTCAATTTTTTTCACATTTCAATACTTGTTATTTTCTGTTTTTGTTTTTTTTTTTTTCCTTTGCACAACAAAACATGAGTGGAGGTAATGTGTGTCATTTCTGGTCTGTAACTTTGAGAGTCAATATACTTTTCACTGATATGGTGATCCCAGAAGGCTGGGATGAGATGAAGCCTCTGTCATCTGATATGGGGAAGAGGAAGAACACAAAGACTGTCACTCCTGATGTAAAAGTCCATGAATCTTTAGACATAAAGATTAGTACCTCCATTTTCATGCATCATACTCCCGTGTACTGGGTTGGTCAAAAAGTTCGTTCGAGTTTTTCCATGACATCTTACAGAACTTTTTGGCTAACCCAACAGGAAAACAACATTCCTGGTTTCTCTCCTTATTTTCACACACATACTACACAGAAAGAGCAATGACATACCAGGTTGATGTCTCTGACATAAGAAACTGTAAGCGCAGCTGTACTAATTCTGAATTCTCTTTTCAAGTATCTTATCAATTCTTTGTATCTAAATTTTGGTCTTCTCGCCACTGACCTGCGGTATGCACTGACCTTCCCTAAGGAGTCAGGAGGACAAATTTTCCAGAAATTCTTTACCCTGTTCTTCTTTGCAAACTCTCAGAGGTCTTATTCTTTACTGTGCATTTAAGCTTTGAATTTCAGGGACCCAGACTGTTGTTATCAACAAAAGTGCAAGGAACACAAGTGAAGAGCAATTTAAAACACCTGAGACTTCTATAATAGAAATGATATATCCAGCACTTGCACGAAGAAAAGATAGACTGATGCAGATATCACAAATATCAAAGGCCAAAAGAAATCATCAAAGAAAGCTTGTATCAGGGACACCTCAGCCTCAGAAATTACGTTGATACAGAAAGAGTTCAAAGATTTAGAGCAACTGATACAGTACTCAGTGCTTCCCAATCTTTTAAACTTTAAAAAGTTTTACCTCCATGAACAGTAAAGCAAAAACAAAACTACTGAGAAACAAATGAGAAGTATTTCAAGTAAGGCTTGTGATTTCAGGTGAAATAGGAAAGTTCTAGATTCTTTTAAAACAGTTTTAGAAAAAGGAGAGAAAAAACTTGTTAGTTCAGTTCAGTTTAGTCGCTCAGTTGTGTCCGACTCTTTGAGACCCCATGGACTTCAGCACGCCAGGACTCCCGAAGTTACTCAAACTCATGTCCATTGAGTCGGTGATGCCATCTAACCATCTCATCCTCTGTCCTCCCCTTCTCCTCCTGCTTTCAATCTTTCCCAATACCAGGGTCTTTCCACATGAGTCAGCTCTTCACATCAGGTGGCCAAAGTATTGGAGTTCAGCTTCAGCATCAGTCAGTCGTTCCAATGAACATTCAGGACTGATTTCCTTTAGAATGGACTGGTTGGATCTCCTTGCAGTCCAAGGGACTCTGAAGAGTCTTCTCCAAACCATAGTTCAAAAGCATCGATTCTTTATTGCTCAGCTTTCTTTAGAGTCCAACTCTGACATCCATACATGAATACTGGAAAAACCATAGCCTTGACTAGATGGACCTTTGCTGGCAAAGTAATGACTCTGCTTTTTGATATGCTGTCTAGGTTGGTCCTAACTTTCCTTCCAAGGAGTAAGCATCTTTTTATTTATGGCTGCAGTCACCACCTGCAGTGATTTTGGAGCCCAAAAAATAAAGTTGACACTGTTTCTCCATCTATTTGCCATGAAGTGATGGGACCAGATGCCATGATCTTAGTCTTCTGAATGTTCAGCTTTAAGCCTACCTTTTCACTCTCCTCTTTCACTTTCATCAAGAGGCTTTTTAGTTCCTCTTCACTTTCTGTAATAAGGGTGGTGTCATCTGCATATCTGAGGTTATTGATATTTCTCCCTGCAATCTTGATTCCAGCTTGTGCTTCATCCAGCCTGGCATTTCTCATGATGTACTCTGCATATAAGTTAAATAAGCAGGGTGACAATATATAGCCTTGACATACTCCTTTTCCTATTTGGAACCAGTCTGTTGTTCCATGTCCAGTTCTAACTGTTGCTTCCTGACCTGCATACAGATTTCTGAGGAGGCAGGTCAGGTGGTCTGACCTGCCTCCTCAGAATTCCCATCTCTTTCAGAATTTTCTGCAGTTTATTGTGATCCACACAGTCAAAGGCTTTAGCATAGTCAATAAAGCAGAAATAGATGTTTTTCTGGAACTCTCTTGCTTTTTTGATGATCCAGCAGATGTTGGCAATTTGATCTCTGGTAACTTGTTAGTTACTAGACCAGAAAAGTTGACACTGGAACCCAAAAAAAATTTTTAGAAGTGAAGTGAGTAAAATAAGGAAAGATCTCCAAAACCAGAAAAGAATGATCCTTTCAGAAATAAACAGGATTCAAGAAACAGCCAAGTGGCAGTCTAGAGAGAGACAGCCATCAGGGAGCTTTGTTGAACAGAGGCTACCACAGGAGGTGATTACAGCAAGTCTGGACAGATTTCAGAAGAGGAAATAGGGACTTCATGGTAAAGTACTCAAAGAATTACAGAGAGAACTCCAAAGAGACTCAGCTTCCATAGATGGGGATACAGACAGCATTCACACTCTGGGGAAACATGCTCAATAAATTTTGGGGGTTGGAACTCTAAGGAAAAGTACAAGGAACATGAATTTTACTAAAGAGGAGCCAGGGTGGACAACTGCAGATAAAGTTCACACACAGGCTGTCTGTTGGTCTGACAGGACAGAACCCTGGTGGAATTCTGCAACACAAAAGAGGTGAAGGTGGGCAATGCCTGTGTGAATAATAGACTACTTGGGCATACTCCTAACTCATATTTCACTAACTCTCATTATGACAGACCTATTAAGACAGCATAGAGGGATAGGGCAGAAAACAAACTCAAGCAACAAGAGAGAGAAGACACTTGGCATTCAAACAGAACTGGTGCCATACAGGTTAAGAGGCAGGTTAAACTATTAAGAATTCAGCCAAGACCTCCTCAAAAAGAATGGGGGCAGGGGGAATGTAACCACACCTTAAAGAACTATCCCATCCAAGGAAAGAAAAAAAAAAAAAGGAGCAGAAAGAAATATACTAAAGGCCTAGATCTAACATTCAAAAGTTGAGAAAATAGCTTATCATAGACATGATGATCTTTACTGGAGCTGGAACTCAGGTTTCAGAAAGCATCCACAGCAGATTCAGTTCAGCATCAGGATGGGGAGATTTACCAAATGAAACTAACATAAAGAAAGAAACTACCTAGAAAGCAGGTTTCACAAGTCTAACCATCTCATAGCAAAATGCTATGGTAGCAACCATTGTGGCATGAAAATACGTTATTAGAAACACAGCTTATATTCAGTGCAGCACTGAAGGCCAGTAAACTGAGGTTTGTAAGAAAACTGCAACTTAAGAATTGTGGTAAACAGAAAAGAAGAGCACCAGATTACAACTGTCAGCATCATAAACTTCTTAACATTCAAAAAGGAAGCAGCTTTCAATGATACGGTCTAAGTTTCCCACAACAGAATTTTCCCCTCAGATATTGTAGATTTAGTGCCATAATCCGGAGAGATTTCTTCCAACGTAAGTTTACAAGTAGTTGTCTAATAAAAAACCAATTGGCCCTTAATGATAGACATCCTGGCAGAATTAAAAGCATGAAGATTTCCTCCATTTATGACATCATCCAAAGTTTCTGCTGCAGTCTTTAGCAACAGTAACTTGAGTCTGGACTGAACTAAGAGCCAGGAACACTGGAGCTGGACTGAAAGCTTGAAGCTTCGCTTTTGTTATAAACCTCAGCATTTGTGGCCACAAATTCCAAAAAGCTTATAAATATTATAGGTAACATTTGGGCTTCCACACACTTATCTCAGATTCCTATTTCTCTGTTGATACTGAATATATAACAGAAAAACAAAAACAAAAACAAAAACAGTGTTATTTATCAACCTCCTAAACCCCATAAACTAAACTTCACAGTAACTTACGTCTCTTCTTCAGCTTTCATTTGGAAGGCATCTTCTAACCAATCTAATAATTTGTGTGTAAACTCACTCACGTCTTGCTGTGGGGGGAAAAAAAATGTCTTATTGATATTTGAGCCTACTAATGAAAACACTGCAACATAAAACTTACAGCTAGTCTTTTCTAATGTATAATTAACTGACTCCTCACAAAGGTATCATATGAAATGTTTCACATCAAATGCAAGAAATATTTATAACTTAACCAGAGCATAAAATCAGTATTTGAGAAAAACAAGCATTATATTCATAATACATGAGTTTCACTTTAGGAGGGAAAAATACATATGTATATATATTGATAGATATAAAAATGCAAACTCATGAATGAAATTTTTAAAAAGAGTTATTACCTCCCCCCAGGGTTCTCTAATGAATCTTTATAAAACGAAGGTCCCACATTACCAAAGAGTTATTCCTTATACAAAGATTTATTACTGGCTTCTCCCCTAGAAGGAATATGAGCTTTTAAACAGTTCATTTTCTCAACTCAACTGTTACACATCACTTTTTAAGCCATATCTAATCTTACTAAGATATCTGTTAACTTGGATAGGTTGAGTCCAATCAATCACTGGCTCCCTGATTATCAAGGTCTGCCACTTCTGAAGTTCAAACTGAGTCTCCAATCAGAACCAGCATAATCTTCACCTTCCACAATCCCTTCCATTGGTTCTAGCTCACCTGACATAGATAAACAGGAATAAAGCAGTGGCAGTTGTACTCATCAACTACCATAAACTTCTTTCAACAATCTGACCTGGAGTACAACAAACAGGTTTGTATAGAACCTGTATGAAGAGTGGGGTTAGGTGGGAAGATAAAGCAATTCTTACTATGACTGCCCAGAGACAGCTAAGTAAGTGTAAGCAACTTGCTTTTATCAAAATAGCCCTAAGTATAAAACAAACTTACTGTTACACATTTCCACAGCTAGAAATTTTTTGAAGAGCATCTAGGACAAGAGATTTACTTTTAAAATGTTGAAACTAAGGTCTAGGAAGCATAAATAAACTGCTCCCAAGCCATATGAAGACAACCAAACTTCACACAAAAAGCTAGCTATAAACATCCATACCACCTGTAGTGGGTTACATTGAGGCCTGTCAAAATATATGTCCACTTGGAACCTCAGAATGTGACTATATTCGGATCTTAAAATGACACCATTCTGGACTAAGACAGGCCCTAAATCCAGTGATAGGTACTCTTCTAAGAGGTGGGGGATAGGGGGAAGGAGCAGGCACACAGACATACAGGGGGCAAGGTCATATCAACACAAAGAGATTGGAAGCTTAAACCAAGGAACACCAGGAATCACCAGATGGCAGAGGCAAGGAAGGACTAGCTTTGAGGGCCACTGGAGCGAGCACGGCTCATTCGGCCAACACCTTTATTTTGAACTTCTGGCTTCTAGAACTATGGGAGAATCATTCTCTGTTGCTTTGAAATCACTCGGTTTGTGGTCATTTGTTACGGCTGTCCTAACTAATATAATACCTTAAAACGACCTGCCATATTTTTCTATGTTACTTACCTTGCAAGGCTATATCTGACAAGAAAGAAAAAGGTTTCCTAATTATCCAAGAAGAAAATGTCGGGGGTGGGGGAGGTGTAAAAATTGAAAACAACAACAAACATAAGCAAATTCTGATATGACCACCTTTTTTGTTCATTTATCTTTGCCATTAAAAAAGCATTTTTAAAAAAGTACAGGAAGGCAGTGGCAAAATCAGACATCTTTCAGAACTCTCTGCCAGAGACCCTCTCTGCACATCCAGATAACAGATGCAAGTACTACAACAACTACACTGCAAATGTAGTGGAATTTTTAGACTCTCAAGTATCCTCTTTATTTTCTGCCCATTACATCACTGTCATCGTATTCAACATTGTTGCTATTATCCTCTGCTACTTTCTTTGCTTCTCTTCTGCTTTCCTTCTTTAATTTCTCTAACTTCTCAAATTATATGTAAAAATGTTGGTATGTTTGTAGATATTTTCTACCTTTATAGGAAAATTTCCAACATTCTTCATAGAAATTGATAAAAAGTAACCAAACAGCACTACATAAAGTTTGGGAACTAAAAGAAACAGTGACAAAGTTAATACCATTCAGAAACAAAGTTAATATCATTCAGAAACTTTTTCTGAGTGAGGAATTTCTGCCAGCAAAAACAGGCATATCAAAAGCATGTATACTAAACTGACACTGGGTTATCACACCTTGGTGAAGATTTTTAACTACACACTTGTGAACATTTTTCATTTTACCTGTTACTTTCATTTAGTAATTTTAATTAAAATTACAGCTTGGTTTATCATATACTATCAAGATTACTGTTTTTTAATTTAAAAGTAAATCTTCCAAATAATATTTTAAATGGCTCCAGTTTATTCTTATAAAAATAAGAATTGTTTTGATAATAGAAATGTTATTCTCATTTATCATTTCAAAACACTGCTTAAGGAAGAAAAAATTAAAATAAAAATAGTTAATAAACAAGTAAGCACAAAAAAAGCTACCTGCTGGGAGTCATTTGATTTGAAAGCATCTTTAAGAATCTCAACTGCTCTAGATGGATCAACATATTTCCTTTTAGTACCAACAAGAAGTGCAAATAGATATCGAAGCTCACGCATGAAAGGCAAATTCCGATGCTCCTATTGAAAAAAAGAAAGAAAAATTCTTAAGTAAAATTAATTTTTTTACTGGTAAAGGGATACTCAAGTAAAAATTAACCAGAAATTTAACTAATATAGCTTAAGAATGAGTCCAGCATCCTATTATAAAAAAAGAAAGAGTGTTGGTTTCAACTAGGAGACAGAAAGGAGTCAAGCATGGAAACAGCAGAGCATCTAGCTTAAGCTCACAATTTTAGCATAAATGCCATATATTCACAGCAAATCATGTCATTACCCAGCCAAGAATATCCTCATTTATGTCTGTTTATTATAATCCTTCCCATTCAGCAAAGCCCAGCTGCTGCTGAGAACAGCAATAACAAGAGCCAACATTCAATGAGTGTTTAATCACGTACCAGGCACTATTTAAGTACTTTACCCTCAATAAACCCATTTAAGCAAAAAATCCCTCCTCCACCATGAAGTCTTCCCAGGCCCCTCCACGTCAATGATCTCGTCAAACTCCACATCAACTGAAATTAATGTTTTTCACTTAGGAATCAATCACTAACTGAAACTGTTATGTGATAATCCCAATTATCAGACTAATATTAGTCAAATAAGAATGTATCATCCTTCCAGGGTTCCTTTTGCAAGTTTACTTTTATTTTTTGATAAACTGTTAAGTTTCACAAAGACAAGAATATCTGTATATCCTTCACAACTTTTTCCTACACAAAACAAGCATTCAATTCTTCCTGGTTGATTAAACCAAATACTCCATATGGAACAAAAACAATCAAATTATCATAAATAATTCATTTTAAAGTAAGAAGAAAATGTTTTGAAACATCATAATTCACCTATCTTAGTGAAACATGATAACAAATCAGACAAGTAGTTGTTACTATGGTTAGCTCTTGAAATAAAAATTTTAACAAAGCTTATATATACCATTTAAATATTAGAAAAAACTTTCAAGTTTGAGTTTTGTAGGCATGTGTATGTGTGTACAGTTGATGCCCAGTATAATCAATTAACACAGAAATAGCTGCTCTCAAAATGCATCAAAAAAGGAGTCTTAAGAAACAGATGTAAGGAAACAAAACTGATTCCAAATATTTATCTGATTTAAAAACTACAAATCCACTACAGCAATCAGAAAGTACATAGTCTAACATAAAAATGCTAAGTTTTAAAAAACATTTTAAAAAACATGGATTTTATTTAAGCATAATAAATTCTATCATCTATGATAAAGAATGCAAGTTTTAAATAAGATAAAAAACTAATTCATAATTATTCTGTGGTACTTACTATTTCACAACAAGTGTTTCAAGACTATAAATACTAACCATTTTAATCCACAAAGTAATTTTCAGAAATACCCTTAATTGCTTGTGCTCAATCTCTTCACTCATTACTATACCTACAGCAAAAACAGCTTGAGACATTCCTTGCCAAGTAACAAGGATGAAAAAAAAATGACTTTTGAAAATTAAGTGAAATTCTGCTAAGAAGTAAATGTGAAAAATTAAATACACTAATAAAACATTCTTTGCTCTTGGCCAATTCCTATAGCTAGAAAAATCTTGAAATTTCAAAGGACAAAATTAGTGAATGCTGTTAAGATTAGCCACTATATGCACCTAAATTATGAAAATACCACCACATATAGGAACTATTCAAACATGATTTTTATCTTTTTTTAACAGATTTACCAAGATATAACTGATGTACAATATACTGTATATTAGTGTATAATTTTAACAAGCTTCACATATGTATACATCCATGAATGTATCACCATAATCAGTACCTGCATATCACCCCCAAAACTTTTTCATCCCTCACTCCCCTCCCTAATCATTCCCAAGCAACCATGGTTACTCTGTATTTTCCAGAGATTTATATATTTCAAAATTATACTCCATGTACTCATTTTAGTCTGCTTTCCTGCAGTTGGCATAATTATTTTGACCTTCACTCGTATGTACAATACATTCTGTTTTATTGCTGAGTGGGATCCCACTGTGTGGGCAGAACACAACTTATTTATACATTAACCTGTTCCAGCTGCTGCAGATATTATTGGATGTGGTTTTGTGTGGACATATGCTCTCATTCCTTTTGAGTCAAGAACCGCAAGGAATTGGTGAGGCTGTATGGTACATGTTTTTAAGAAACAAACAATTTTCCAAAGGCACTACATATGCCAGTGAATATGTAAAATTTATAGGGAAAATCAAGGGATATCGAGCAGCCAAAGCAGTTTTACATGTATGTAATGTTTTACATATTCAGTGGTAGTGGAGAGTTCTAGATCCACATTCTAGGTTTACATTCACACTTGGATATGGACCATATTTTTTACTTTTAGTTCTTCTAGTGGCATCTCTAGTTAAAATTTTCATTAGTCCTAATTTAGACCAGTAACATCAAGCATCTTTTAATGTTATTTTCAATCTGTTTATCTTCTTTGGTGTTGCAATCTGTTGAGGTAGGTTATTTGTCTTACTTCTGAATTGTACAAATTCTGTATATATTTTACATACAATTCCTTTTTGTGACACATGCTTTGCTATTATATTCTCCCAATCTGTGGTGTGCCTTTTCATTTGCATGAATTTTTCAAAAAAAAACTTTTCATTTTGATGAAGTCCTATTTATTAAAGTTTCCTTGTTTATTTTTGTGCCAGTTTGTTGCAGTACTTAAAAAATCTTTTCTTAACTCAGAACCCTAAAATTTTCTGCTTTATCCATGAATTTTTATAGTTTCAGTCATTTTAGGTCTATAGTTATCTTTTCTTTTTTCACATATAACGTCTTGTAGAGCCTGAAAAGTATTTTTCTTCCTATGACATCATTAGTTCAAAAGATTTTCCTTTGTTCACTGAATTTTTTTGGCAACTTTGATTAAAACCAATTGCCCCTATGTGTATGTTATATTTCTGCATAATCTATTCTCTTCCAATGATCTATATGACTATCTTTGCACCAATAACATAGTGTCTTGATCACTGTAGCCTGATAATTCCTCCAGCACTGTCTTTCCTTTTAAAACTGCTATGGCTATTCCATATCCCTTGATTTTCCATATAAACTTTCCAATCTGTCAACTCCTATGAAAAAGCCAGCCAAAATTATAACTGTATTGCACTGATTCCATAAGCTGGGGACAACTGATATCCTAACAATACTTACTCAGCTGATTCATAAACATAGTATATATCTCTACTTCTTTAATTTTTCCCAGTGATCTTCTGTAGTTTTCTGTATCTTTTATCTACTTTCCCTCTAATATTCCATCTTTTATGCTCTTCAGTCAGTTCAGTTGCTCAGTCGTGTCTGACTCTTTGTGACCCCATAAATCGCAGCACGCCAGGCCTCGCTGTCCATCACCAACTCCCAGAGTTCACTCAAACTCATGTCCATCGAGTCAGTGATGCCATCCAGCCATCTCATCTTCTGTTGTCCCCTTTTCCTCCTACCCTCAATCCCTCCCAGCATCAGAGTCTTTTCCAATGAGTCAACTCTTTGCATGAGGTGGCCAAAGTATTGGGTTTCAGCTTTAGCCATCAGTCCTTCCAAAGAACACCCAGGGCTGATCTCATTTAGAATGGACTGGTTGGATCTCCTTGCAGTCCAAGGGACTCTGAAGAGTCTTCTCCAACACCACAGTTCAAAAGCATCAATTCTTCTGCACTCAGCTTTCTTCACAGTCCAACTCTCACATCCATACATGACTACTGGAAAAACCATAGCCTTAAATAGACGGAACTTGGTTGGCAAAGTAATGTCTCTGCTTTTCAATATGCTATCTAGGATGGTCATAACTTTTCTTCCAAGAAGTAAGCATCTTTTACTTTCATGGCTGCAATCACCATCTGCAGTGATTTTGGGAGCGCCTAAAAGTAAAGTCTGACACTGTTTCTACTGATTCCCCATCTATTTCCCATGAAGTGATGGGACCAGATGCCATGATCTTTGTTTTCTGAATGTTGAGCTTTAAGCCAACTTTTTCACTCTCCTCTTTCACTTTCATCAAGAGGCTTTTTAGTTCCTCTTCACTTTCTGCCATAAGGGTGGTGTCATCTGCATATCTGAGGTTATTGATATTTCTTCCAGCAATCTTGATTCCAGCTTGTGCTTCCTCCAGCCCAGTGTTTCTCATGATGTACTCTGCATATAAGTTAAATAAGCAGGGTGACAATATACAGCCTTGACATACTCCTTTTCCTATTTGGAACCAGTCTGGTGTTCCATGTCCAGTTCTAACTGTTGCTTCCTGACCTGCATATAGGTTTCTCAAGAGGCAGGTCAGGTGGTCTGGTATTCCCATCTCTTTCAGAATTTTCCACAGTTTATTGTGATGCACACAGTCAAAACGCTTTGGCATAGTCAATAAAGCAGAAATAGATGTTTTTCTGGAACTCTCTTGCCTTTTTGATGATCCAGCGGATGTTGGCAATTTGATTTCTGGTTCCTCTGCCTTTTCTAAAACCAGCTTGAACATCTGGAAGTTCATTGTTCACAGATTGCTGGAGCCTGGCTAGGAGAATTTTGAGCATTATTTTACTAGTGTGAGATGAGTGCAACTGGACAGTAGTTCGAACATTCTTTGGCATTGCCTTCCTTACATAATCATTTTTTAATTTATATTTCCAATTGTGTGTTGCTAGTACTGAGAAATATAATTTATTTTTAAAATAATTTAGTTATTCATTTTTGGCTGTGCTGGGGCTCTGTTGCTGCATGGACTTTTCTCTAGTTGTGGCAAGCGGGGCTACTCTCCAGTTGCAGTGCACGGGTTCTAGGGCATGTAAGCTCAGTAGTTGAGGCACTGGGGCTTTGTTACTCTGCAGCATGTGGGATCCTCCCAGATCAGAGATTGAACCCATGTCTCCTGCATTGGCAGGCAGATTATTTACCACAGTGCCACCAGGGAAGCCTCTAAAATTGATTTTTGCATGTTTGCCTCATACCATGTAACACTGCTAGATGATTTGACCCCTTGATTCTAGCACCTGTATTTTGGCAGAGTACTTAGGACTTTCTAAATAGACAATCAGGCATATACACCAAAAGACAGCTTTGTTTCTTCCTTTCCAATTTGCCTGCTTATTTCTTTTTCTTGCCATATAGCACTGGTTGAGATCACTAATGTTTAATAAAAAAGTGGTGAGGCCTGACAACCTTGTTTGTCCCTGATCTTTGAAGAAAAGGATTGTCTTTCACCATTAAGTATTATAAATATTTGCAGGTTTCCCATAAATGAGCTCCATCAAGTTAAAAAGGTTTCTTTCTAAATCCTAGCTACTCAGAGAGATTTTGCCATAAATAGATACTAGCTTTTATCAGATCCTTTTTCTTCATCTACTGGGCTAGTCTTATGGATTTTCTTGTCTAAATTGTTACTATGATGAATTATATTCATTTCTGAATACTAAACCAATCTTTCAGTCCTGGACAAATCCCACTTTGTCAATGAGGTATTGTCCTTTACATATATTGCATCATTCAACTTGCCCCAATTCTGACAATTTTTCCTTCTATTATTCATAAGGAATATTGATCTGAGTTTTCTTTACTTGAAATATATATTTCTATTTTTGGTTTCAGTGTAATGTTGGTCTGACAGGGTAAATTTGCAAGTTTTATTTCTTTAATTTTCTGAGAAAACTTGTAGAGAATTGGTATTATTTCTTCCTTAAATGTGTGGTATAACTCACCAATAAACTTTATTGCTATTGATTTTATTTTTTGTGTATAAGTTTGAAACTAAAAAATTAATTTCTTTAATATAGAAATACACAGCTTATCTTTTCATCAGTTACATTCAATAGCCTTTGGTTTTCAAAATATTTGTCTGTTGTTTATAATATTTCACTATTCTCTTTTACTGTCTGCAGAATATGCAGTGATGTGCACCTCTTTCATTTATTTTGGTTATTTGTTTCTTCTCTCTTCTTGCTCAGTCTACCTAGAAGTTTATCAGTTTTACCAATATTCTTAAGAAGTAGCTTGTGATTCCATTAATTTTTCTCTGCTGTTTCCCTGATGTCTATTTCATAGATTAACGCTCTTATCTTTATTTCCTTTCTTCTGCTTTCAAATTACTGATCTTTTTTTCTAATTTTCTGACATAATCTAATGCCACTAATTTGAAACTCTATTTTCTAATAAGGCATTTAGTTCATATATTTTCCATTAACCACTGCTTTTAGCTACATCTATCTAATTTTGATACATCATTTTAATTTTTAGTCAGTTCAGAACACCCTGAAATTTCCATTTTGATTTGTTCATTGTTCCTGGGGTTATTTAGAACTGTAAATAATTCCCAACGACTGTGGAGATTTTCCCGATATCTTTATGTTGTTGATTTCTAACTTAATTTCATTGCGGTTGGAAAACATAATCCGTATGCCTTGAATCCTAAAAATTTGCTAAAATTTGTAAACCCAGCTTCTGTTATACCTTCATGGCTAAAGACAAAAATTTCAGAATGCCTCTTTTTATTTTAAAATTCAAAACTCCCTCAGATATTTGCTCAATAATATATTTATGGTATTAACCCCAAATCATTTCCTTCGCATATGCTTCTCACTTCTGAGTAGAGAGAATATTGTTTATTTGACAACATTTTCCCCCTAAATCAAGGCTTTAAATAATATAACCTTATGATTAACAAGGTTATTAATTATATGGTGATTACCTCTAAATATTATAAGCTCATGCCTCTTTGTCAACATTTAATATATGCTTTCCCATCAGTTCATGGCTCTTTAAGCCAAGAGATTATGTGTGGGAATGGGGAAGGATGAGATGTTTACAGTGAAAATCTATCTTTAAATTTCTAATAATCTCCCAATTCTCCTAGACATTAAGATTACAAATAGCACAAACAAATATGGATGTATAAAATTAGTTTCAACCTCTAGAACCAATAAACAAGTCTATTCAAATGCAAATTGATTTCAAAGACTTCATTATATTCTATCAATCAACAGACATATAATGCTTGCTGTAATTTTAAATTGCTAATAAAAAAAATCCTGCTTAATAATGTATGCAAATACATCTCTATGATTTAATCGAAGTGAACCCTTAGTGTTCACTGCTACTCAGACTTTCCAGACTCAGTGTAGCAGTAAACACTAGATAAGTTTGCTATAAATTTATTATTAAATAATAAGTGACTAAGGTTACACTGACATCTTTTTGAAACCTGTGCCTTTTATCACTTCAATTGAATTAACTGTAACACTAATCAGTGGCTACCTCTAAATCTCATGTTAGCTTCAAAGTTGTCAAGTTACAGTATGTACTGCTGTCATCATGTGAAATTCAAGAAATATCTCATTTGTAGAACAATCTTTTATAAAACTGCATGGTATTCTTGTTGAGTGATTTTTCCCAATGGCAGTAAGTATTATTAAAATTATTTTAATTTCTTAAACTAAAGGGATACCTAGACATGCAGACCCTTTCATTAAGAGAAATTTCCTTATAAAGGTGTCAAAAGATTGGATTCATACATTTCTCTAGTATTCAGCTAAACATTCTCATGACCCCAAACTCTTGTACATAGGCATTGATATCACGATTGTTTTCAAGTAAGATTATAAAACGAAGTAAGTCTTATTCAATTATTTATAGAATAAAAGAAAGCTAAACTCTGTAAAGTACTAAAATCCAGGAACACAAAACAGGCTAAGATACATGTAGGGGAAAAAAAAGATACATATGAACATCTAACTGCCATTGGAGAAGGCAATGGCACCCCACTCCAGTACTCTTGCCTGGAAAATCCCATGGATGGAGGAGCCTGGTAGGCTGCAGTCCATGGGGTCGCTAACAGTCGGACACGACTGAGCGACTTCACTTTCAATTTTCACTTTCATGCATTGGAGAAGGAAATGGCACCCCACTCCAGTGTGCTTGCCTGGAGAATCCCAGGGACGGGGGAGCCTGGTGGGCTGCCATCTATGGGGTTGCACAGAGTTGGACACAACTGAAGCGACTTAGCAGCAGCAGCAGCAACTGCAAGTAATAATTCTAAATAATCATGTAAATTATAAATATACTTTAAGCAAAACATCAAAAGAAAGAACTAATCAAATCGTTAACAGAGGGAGGCAATAGTCCAAAAAGTAAAAACTGTAATGACTGAAAGGGGTTTGCTTAATTTCTCCGAAAGTATAAGTAGTTGGTCAGGTGATCTTAGTTTCCTTCTGAAAATGGTTTTCAGTTAGTCTGACACTTTATGGCTAAAGATTACAGCCCAAAAAGCTGGTTAAAAATCAAATTATATTCTCTTCAGCTTCACATTTATAATGTTTGCAGGAAAAATTGTTTTCAAAATGATAGACTAAAAAGAAAATATAATAATGTATCATTAAAACAAACAAAAGATCACACAAAGTTCAACACTTTACTGAAACCTAAAACTTCTCACTTCTTTGTCTTTGTCTTTATGGCTACTTTATGATAAGATCATTAAGTCTTACAGTCAAGCATATCATCTCCATAATTAATCTTTTTCATTAAGTATGAATTTCTGAATGTGAATCAGTCCTATCTTTTGAAAAGCTAGCAATAGATGACACTTGGTGCTATTGAGAGAGTTAATTCTTAGGTAGGTTGATAAGGAGTCTGGGCTCTCAAGGAGGCAACAGGGACAAAATGGTTTTTTCCACATTGCTTGGTTTTAGTAACTTTCTTTACACAATAAAACAATTTATCTTACTCAACAGTATGTTTTTTCCTTAAGCTCTGTACTACCAATTATATAACAATGTATCTTGCTCAAGGATATGTTTCCTCTTTTTAACAAGAACCTTCTGACTAATTTGCTACATGTTTTGTGGGAATGGGTCTGGTAAAACCTTTCTTTTGTTACTTCTAACCTTGTTAATTTAAGATGTTTGTTGTGGGAGTGAATCTGGTAAAAGTATATAAGGCCTGGATAAGACTAGCAAGTGAGGCACTCTCTGTCCCTCTTCTGATGTCTATGTCAGAAGCATTCTCTGTCCTTTTTCACTGTAAAAAAACTTCTGCCACACAAAAGCTCTGAGTGATCAAGCTTGGTCCCCAGTCCCAAACCTAAATCTTCTTCAGGACAACTTTAACTGTAAGCTACCACTATGTACCAGGTACTTCTAAGCCCTTTATATTTTGTCATCTAATTCTCACAGAAACTCTATAAAACAATTGCTGTCATTATTTTCGATTTTCAGATAAGAAAGTGAAAGAAAGTGAAGTCGCTCAGTCGTATCTGACTCTTTGCGACCCCATGGATTGCAGCCTAAGAGGTTCCTCTGTTCATGGGATTTTCCAGGCGAGAATACTGGAGTGGGTTGCCATTTCCTTCTCCAGGAGACCTTCCCGACTTGGGGATCAAACCTGGGTCTCCCACATTGCAGAGAGACGCTTTATCATCTGAGCAGTAACTAGATCAAGTAACTAGCTCTAGGTCCAGAACCTGGGAAATGTGGCTCTGACCTCTATGCTCTCTGTCACGTTACACTGCTTAACAATATTCGAAATTGTAGATTCACACTGCAAAAACAGGGCAAAGCTAACCTTTTAAAGAGTTCATCTACAGAAATAAATGAAAAATGTTTGATTTCCACACAGTTTCTGAGGAGGAAATACCCTGAATTATAAATGGTAGCCTATTACTCTGACATTCTAAAAAGAAGAAAAAAGCAATTACTAAAATGAAATAAAAAAATTAGCCTATTACTGACACACACGTGTAGAAAAATTCATATCTACAATATACTGACCAAGAATCAAATCTGAAGCAGTGTCAAATTTGAATGTCAACCTGTTACTGTTGTAGTTGAGATTAACAGGCTGACATTCAAGTTTGACACTGCTTCAGATTTGATTTCACAAATATCCCAAAAGCAAATTTTCCCCCATGGCTCAGTGGGTAAGAATCCACCTTTAATGAGAGAGACACAGGAGATGTGGGTTGCATCCCTGGGTTGGGACGATCCTTTAGAATAGGAAATGGCAACCGACTCCTGGAAAATTCTACGGACAGAGGAGCCGGGCAGGCTGCGGTCCACGGAGTTGCAAAGGGTCGGGAACGACTAGGCACATGGCATGGCACCAAAAGCAAACACCAAAGAGTACACTCGACTTAAAAATCTTTCATAATTTTACCTTTTGGTTTCGGGGTAAATCTTGAACATTTGATGGAGGCTTGTAATTCAGAACTAATCTTCTGAATTCCAAAAGATTGAATAATGACTGAAAAAGAACAACAATTTAAGATAACCAAAGGGAAAATTCTATTAACAGAACTATAAAAATATGACTAGTCTGAGAGATTCATTTTATATACAGAATATTTCCCACCAGCACAAGAAGGCCTATTTTCTCCCTGAGAAAAAGTTACACTTCTTTTATTTTGACATATTCTTGATCATTAACAATATTTATTGTACTGCAAAGCAGAAAATCACACTTGGACAACTCAAAAAATATAATATGTATTATTAAAAGTTTTCTATGTGCCTAAGCAGTTTCCTCAAAATTAAATGTATACAAATGCAAACTCAAGAACTTTTTGAACATGTTATATACAATATGAGTCTTTTAGAGGTATCAATTCTACAAAAATACAGTACGAATAAATCTATAGGCCAGATGCTAGGTTATAGAGACTCAAAGAAATTATCTATTATCACTAATGGTCAAGGAGACATAGCTTAGGAAGGAAACAATATTTAATTAAAACAACAGCAATGTCACCCAAAAATACAGTAATACTGATCACATAGAGTATAATGATAGCATATGGAAAGATGCTCATGGAAAAGTTTCCTGGAGCTACCCTTTTAAACTATAGCTTGCAATCCATTAATCTCAATAAACATTAACTCTAAAAATAAAGTGTAATGGAAAATATCAGAACATGTCATAAAGAGTAAATATACCAGAATATTATTTTTAAAATTTTCATTGGTGAAATTCTCATACCTAGGTATGTGTAAAGTGTTTTACAATGTAAAATGTATTCATTTCTGTGAGTCATAGTTTATGAAGTTCGAAAATCTTTGTACAGGAGGCGATGATGCATTAAAATCTTAGTAAAAGATGGGCTAGCCAACTTGCTAGGAAATAAACATAGCATAAACCAATAAGAAAACAAAAAATTGTTTAGTATTGGATGTTGGGAAAACTGGTCCACTATAAATAGAGTCAGATACAGATATATATAGATGCAAATCAAAGACCTGTATATGAAAGGTAAAACCATAAAACTGATAATTGTGACCTGAAGTATTTCTTTAGTAAACAATATGAACATATTCATTTACTCATTCTTTTAACAAATATTTATGGAGCACCCACTACATGCCAGATACAAGGAAGACCGGCAACAGAGAATAAAACATACCAAGTCATCTCCTCCTTTAATACTACCTTGTGATTGCAAGTTAAAACAATGAGAGTAGATGTTATAAACTAGAAAGGATGTAATACAATAATAGACCAAAAATCAGAAACTTAAGAAGCATTTAAAAGCCAAAGGAAGAAGAGGTATAAAACAAAGTATGAATAGTAATAGAAGCGGCGAGTCTGAGGGCACAGGAGAAACAGGAGTAGAGAAAGCTGTCAAACATAGCTGTGCATCAGAGTAACAGCAGAGCTTCAAAAATGTTTATGTCCGGAATTTCTCAACAAAGATATAAAGTACCAGACATTCTGAAGTACATCAATTAATCACTGGCAAATTCATGAACGAGAAGATTAGTAAAGGTTGGAGGTTGCCACATCCAAAGAAGGTAAGGGCAGGAAAATAATCTTTATATTTAGCAGCTGGGAAGTCGCCTTTCCAATAAAATGGTAGGATAGCAGCAATGAGTCCTAAAGAAATGGGATAAAAGTAGAGGTTAAAGTATGGACTGTTCTTACAAGGGGTTTATATAGGAAAAAGAATGACAAAATCTAGAGAAGCTCAATCCACTTCTATGTTCTGAGCTCCCACTGAAAATTATTTTTTTCTTCTTTTTGAACACCCTTTAGATTTCCCCTGGCGTGGGTCTTCTGGTAACAAATTATTTCAGGTTCTGCTAAGCTCAAAATTGTGGGGGTTTTCAAGACTTTCACTAGTTATGTAATTTGAGATGGCCAGTTATCTTTTCCCAGCACGTTAAAGATAGCCTTTCTGTTGAGAAGCCAACTGTCAGTGTTATTTTTGCTCCTTTATTGAAGCAATATATCTTTTTCCAATTGGCTACTTTTAGGGTTTTCTCGGTCTTGAGTTTTTTTCTATTTTACTATGATGTGCTTTTGTGCAGTATTTTTTATGTTCATACTACTTGGTTCCTGTTGCCTCCCGAATCTGTGGCTTGATTTCTTTCACCAGGTTCAGAGTATTCTTCATCATCTTTCACCAAGTTCAGAGTATTCTTTGTCATCTCTTCTACTGTTTTTAACCTATTTCCTTTTTAGTTTCCCTCCAGAACCACAAATAAATTGTGTTAGTACAGTTTATTCCATGTCCAAAATATCTCTTCTATGCTCTCATCTGTATTTTGTGGCTTTAGTGTGAAAACGTTCCTCAGACAAACTGTCTAGTTGACTAATTCTCTGGTCATGCTGTGTATCCTTCAGTTGGGTTTAATATGCTGCAAAATTCATCCACTGATATCCTAACAATTTATGATATTTTTCAGCTCTAAAATTTCTTTTTTTATAGTTTTTAGTTTTCTATCAAAAATTCTCAACTATGCTTCTACTTCCTTAAGTATATTAGTAGTTATATAACAAACCATTCAATTTTAAGTTGTCCCTACATAGTTATGTTTCTAATTATCCATTATTTTCTCTCAATTTGGGAACATGTCTTATTTTCTGATATGACCAATTATGAATGATTGAGTGCTAGACATTGCATGTAAAAAACTGGAGAAAGTTCAAAGTATAAGATATCTTCCACCAAAATTTACATTTCCTTCTGGCAGGCAGCAGGACTAAAACATTTGTAATCCTATATTACCTTGATCCAATCAATTATGAGATGATCTTAAGCTGGGATTCACAAGTTATAAAGCCTGGCCTCTTCTCAATTCTCAGTGAATAACCTTTAGAATTCAACTGAAAATCTCAGGTGTTTCCCAGGCTTTCAAGCTTGTGTGAAATTTTGCTTAGCTTCCAGCCAATCAGCGGCCACTTTTGAAATTGCCTCAAAGATCAGTTCAGTTCAGTCGCTCAGTCATGTTGGACTCTTTCAGACTCCATGGACTGCAGCATGCCAGGCTCCCCTGTCCATCACCAACTCACGGAGTTTACTCAAACTCATGTTCATCAAGTCGGTGTTGCCATGCAACCATCTTATCCTCTGTTGTCCCCTTCTCCTTCCACCTTCCATCTTTCCCAGCATCAGAGTCCTTTTCTAATGAGTCATTTCTTCACATGAGGTGGTCAAAGTACTGGAGTTTCAGCTTTAGCAGCAGTCCTTCCAATGTATTCAGGACTGATTTCCTTTAGGATGGACTGGTTGGATCTCCTTGCAGTCCAAGGGACCCTCAAGAGTCTTCTCTAACACCACAGTCCAAAAGCATCAATTCTTTGGTGCTCAGATTTCTTTATAGTCCAACTCTCACATCCACACATGACTACTGGAAAACCCATAGCTTTGACTAGAAGGGCCTTTGTTGGCAAAGTAATATTTCTGCTTTTTAATATGCTGTCTACATTGGTCATAGTTTTTTTAATTTAATTTAATTTTATTACTATTTTTTTTAAGTTTACTTTTACTTTATTTTACTTTACAATACTGTATTGGTTTTGTCATACATTGACATGGATCTGCCATGGGTGTATATGAGCTCCCAATCTTTTCTTCCAAGGAGTAAGTGTCTTTTAATTTCATGGCTGCAGTCACCATCTGCAGTGATTTTGGACCCCCCAAAAATAAACTCTCTCACTGTTTCCATTGTTTCCCCGTCTATTTGCCATGAAGTGACGGGACCAGATGCCATGAGCTTAGTTTTCTGAATGTTGGGCTTTACGCCAACTTTTTCACTCTCCTCTTTCACTTTCATCAAGAGGCTCTTCAGTTCTACTTTGCTTTCTGCCATAAGTATGGTGTCATCTGCATATCAATGGTTATTGATATTTCTCCCAGCAATCTTGATTCCAGCTTGTGCTTCATCCAGTCCAACAATTCTCATGATGCACTCTGCATATAAGTTAAGTAAGCAGGGGGACAATATATATATAGCCTTGATGTACTCCTTTTCCGATTTGGAACCAGTCTATTGTTCCATGTCCAGTTCTAACTGTTGCTTCTTGACTTGCATACAGATTTCTAAGGAGGCAGGTCAGGTGATCTGGTATTCCCATCTCTAAGAATTTTCCACAGTTTGTTGTGAACCACATAGTCAAAGGCTTTGGTGTAGTAGTCAATAAAGCAGAAGTAGATGTTTTCTCAAAGATAAAACAGCCCAAAATGTGAAGCTTACTCTCTGAATATCCTGTTCTCTCAAAGTGTAGCCTCAAAATTCCTCAATGCTTTAGGGCTTATGATGCCTTCAAAACGATGGTTTCATTTTTGGTTTTAGACTCCAGCAATATATGACCAAGTAGATGGCTGAAAAGAACTGAATATGCTATTACCCAAAGCAGAATTTATGACCATGTATTATCACAACAAATAACAAGAACTCATTTTAAGTCCCAATCTATACTCTTGATAGGGCATAGTCGTATTGGTCAACATATTTCTTCAAAAGGGATAGGAAAGTCACTACTTTCTTCAAAAGTACATATTTCTTCAAAACACATATTTCTTCAAAAACAATACATATTTCTTCAAAAGGGGTGGGAATCGTCACTACTGTCTCAATTACATTTGTGAGTCATACACATTGAAAACAAGTATCCTTTTATTGAGCTCAAAGCCAATATACGAATTATGAAATCTGTGAAGAATTTGGCTAAACTCGTGGAGGGTGAGAGTTTAAACACATAACTTATGGAAAACAAAAAAAGGGATGACAAGGAGCAGAAGGAGATATAAACTTTCTATGATGAAAGAGACTATGGGAAACCAACATAAATTCTCCTTGGTGGATTATTAATATTTAAAAATGAAATAGTAACAGATGAGTTTCAAAGTGTGAGAAAAACAGAGTGGCCTGATTAAAAGATGAAAGTTTGTATACAGAGCAAGTAAATCCCTATGGCCTTCCCAGACGGAGAGGCATCAGACAACTACTCTCTTCTTCTGTGGAATATAGGAAAATCTAGACTTCGGATATAACTGAACTTAACTGACTCGGGATCATAAACCTTATCATCCAACCCACAACTCTTCTGAGGATGAAAAAGGGCTCTACAATGAATTAATAAGTGCTGACGCATCTACAATAGGAATAAACTGGGACTGTACCAGGCAAATCGAGAAGCAGAAGCACCTTACTTCTGAGCACCTCAGAGGATTCCAGATGAAATGGTGCTAAGGGTCATGAGAACTCATGAATTACTTGAACTTAACACCCCAAACTAGAGAAAGGAATAGAGAAGAAAAAGCAGTCCTAATCAGTACCATCTACATAAAAGTTGCTTTTGAACAGGATGAAAATAATCCTGACTAGTTAAGTGGTTGATACCCAATCTAAACACAGTCAGGCTAATATTGTTAGCATCCAAAAGATTATGTAAGCCACTCTCTGCACAATTTCTTTTTGCTAACAATCTCTTCCTGATATTCTGTGCCTCTTCCAAAATACTCAGGTCTCAGTACCTAAAGGAACAAGTATAACAAAGCTGTACCTTCTGTAGCTTACCCCCCATTACCTACTCTGAAATTAGAGGTTTATAATTCCTGTAAACTATAATCAGTAGAAATATTTTTAAAGAAGAGAATTCCCAATTGTTTCACACTAGTCTTGCCAACTAAGTAAATTCCATCCCGGAGAAAATTTTTGTAACTGAAACTTTACAGTGCATTTATGTCACAATTTGAACAAGTTCCAACTTGCTTTAAAAAAAAAATTTTTAAACTCCCAACACTAATACAGATTTCCTACCCAAAGTTCCTTTCATAAGTGAAAAGTTCCATTTATTATGATAAACATATTTTAGATGTCTGTTGCATTAAGTAAATGTCAAGGAACAAAAAAATAAAATATTTCAATTACCAGAAGCAAAAATTAAAAGCTACTTAAAATGGTTTCCCTTTGGGCAACCCTGGTGGCTCAGAGGTTAAAGCATCTGCCTGAAATGTGGGAGACCCGGGTTCGATCCCCAGGTTGGGAAGATCCTCTGGAGAAGGAAATGGCAACCCACGCCAGTACTCTTGCCTGGAGAATCCCATGGAGGGAGGAGCCTGGTAGGCTACAGTTCATGGGATTGCAAAGAGTCAGACACGACTGAGTGACTTCACTTTACTTTACTTCAAAATGGTTTAAGAGATTTTAAAGTCACATTCAAAAACAAAACAAAGTCATCACTAGACAAACTTTTTTTTCCCATCCACAATTTCCTAAACTGAAGCTTACTGTTTTTCTACATTCCCAAAAGACAATATCCTATTACTTCACTAGAAGCCAAAATTTTCAAGGTTATCTGTTATTTCTTCTAGATGTTTAAAGCACCTATTCTAACTAACAAATACTGATTCTCTGTGAGCACTTTCTTACTTCTTACAGTTTTCTTAAGAGAAGCTAAGGAGCCTCGTTTACTGGGCATAATAGTGTAAAGGTAACATCCAAATACTGGCAGCAAAACATACTCATAAGCACTCAGATCACAGCCTTAAAATTGTGTTTCACATTTTAAAGTGACAACTAAATTATGAAATTTAAACAATGAAATGCAAAAGAACTTACTAGTGGTGCAAGTATTAAGATAGTAAATAAAATTTGAGATATTGCTAGCATGTAAGTGGATAATTAATGCACACTCAAGACCAAAAGCAAAAGTATTATTACAAATTCATGTTAATTCCAAATATTCCTTAATATTTTAATAGCCTGGAAAACAAATAACATATTGTTATTAATTGGTGTGTACCATAGTTGAATAAAAAGTGAAGCACGAAACTAGAAAACCAAAGAAAATCAAATTGTATAATACTATTTGCCAGAAGCAAAAAGACAGAAAAGAGCTGGAAATTATAACACTGAAGTAGAAAAAAAAAAATCACCTAGAGAACACAATTAATAACCTTTAGAATAGAAAAATTTAATAACCTTTTAGTTGCTTTAATATCATATGAAAGTTAATACTGTATTCAGGTTGGAAACGGACAAAATGAAGAGGTATTTTGAATGTAAAAGAATGTAAATTAGAAAACATCTACTGATTTAAAAAGACTCATCAGAAACACTAAATGAGCTACAGTTCAGCTATGTTAGGAAATTAAGCACAAATATTAATTTTCCTAAAGAGTAATTAAAATTAAGAGCGTATTATTACTCATAGACTGTTTTACTTAAGGAGACTGTTTAAGGTTTCACAATTTGAAAAATAACATTACCAATGTCTGAGAATACTAAAGAATTATGACAACAGTCATATCACGTAAGAGTTAAAAAAAATAGTCCAAATTAAGAAGATGGTTTTCTATGCATACAAATATTTTTAATTTTAGAATAAGAAGCTCAATAAATAATTCCAAGTTAGAAAGAAAATGTTATTCTTAATTTATTTTTATTCTTTCATTTTCACATATGTATTGAGAATTGTCAATCTATTTCCTCCTGAAATAAAATGTCTTTTATAAAAAAAGTACTTAAATGACTATAATTATTGAATGACAGTTTCTATTATATATAAATAAATCTGATCTGACTCATACACACACAAAAAAACCCACCAATCTTGGTTTCATATCTTTGTTATGAAGTGAAGTGTTAGTCACTCAGTCATGTCTGACCCTTTGTGACACCATGGACTGTAGCACACCAGGCTCCTCTATTCGAGGAATTTTCCAGGCATGAACACTCGAGTGGGTAGCCATTCCCTTCTCCAGGGGATCTTCCCAACCCAGGGATCAAACCTAGGTCTCTTGCACTGCAGGCAGATTTTTTTGTCTTTTTTTGTTTGTTTGTTTTTACCACCGTCTGAGCCACCAGGGAAGCCCCATCTTGGTTATATCCTTTCCTAAATTTGCAGGGATTTATATACAAAAATATTTTCTTTTCACTCTGACAACAATTCCCAACAACAGAGAAGGAGGAGAAATTAATTCTGAATAAGGCATTGGCAGTGTTTTATCGGGAAAAGTCCATACTGGGAATGAAGAACAAAGTGGAGTGAGGAATACTGCAATCGCCAAAATACGTTAGTAGAAAGGCATATTAAAACCTTGTTTGCAGTGTGTGTGTCTGTGTATGTATGTGTATATATAACAACTAAAAAGAAACACAACTCGAACCCACTTTTCACTGCTGCCAGGCCCACTAGATAAGATCTGCATAAAGATTCTTACCTGAATAACAGCACTAAACCAGCAAGTATTGCCAACATTCTTTAGTCCAACAGGAGCTTTGTCCTGCCTTTTTCTATCGTAAGGGTTTCGAGAATCTCTCCAAACTTCAGTAGGTGTCCTCTTCAAACATTCTTTATTTTCTGCTATGCTGGCCTCAAGAACTCTTAAATGATGGGTAGAAAATGATGGTGAAAAAATACAGCATTAATTTAGCACTGTATGGTAGAAAACAGCATACTATAAACTAAGGATTTTGATAAATTAAGGTCTAGACAATGCATTTGGAAAAGGAATACTTAACACTAAATTTACTCAAGTGGAGGTTAGTTTTCTAGAACATAGCATAGTTCTAGTTGTCAAGAACATAGCAGCAGCAGTGCTAACAGATCAAAACACAGGCAGCAGTTTTTCCTCAGAAAACAAATTGTAATCACAAAAAGATAGCATTACATAATAGGAACTATATGTATTAAGTTATATTTCAACAAATTAGAGGCTTAGCATCAGGAATATAGGACCTAGATAAGTTTTCTGAGAAGTCATTGTATTGAAGTACATATTTACAATATACATAATGATTAGTTTTTATAAGAATTTCTTTGAATCATCAAGAAAATTAAAAACTGAAAAACACTGCACTTTCATCCCTCTGATCATTAATTTCCTTTTCTATTAAAAAAAAATTTAAGGTAAATTCTAGGGTTCCTTTCAGTTCTACAGATCCATATTCTACAACAGCTACTGAAAAATAAAGGGAGAAAATATTTATGTGTTGACTTCATTCCCCAATAGTTTGCCTAGAGAAAAATCTACTGCAATAAATACCTACATATCAGAATCATAAAAGATAAACCTCTTCAAAATAAGTACATCCACAGAATATCTAAAACATATTTAAACACGGCTAACAGTAATGCTACTCTGCTTAATGGTGTTTACCTTGCTCTTAAGCAAGAAAATGCTGAAAAACCCTAATCCCTACGTATAAACTAATTATGCATTTTGCCTACTCAAGACATGTGTTACTTACTATTCCAAATTATCATGAATAACAGCCAAATATCTTAACTCATTTTATGTTCATTACAAAAATCTTAGTATGAGTTTTTTCAACTTTTTGGCTTCTTGAAAAAAATCTCATTCATGCTACACTATTTTTATCCTAAAGATTTTGCTCTATTATATCAATGCCAAACTAATACAGCTATCATCCTTAATTATGGAGGAGAAGCAGAATATTTTTCATCTCTAACTTTGTAATATGACCTTAGATACAGTGCATTAGATTCCAAATAAGTATTACTTAAAATAACTTATATGAATATAGGATAGAGTTTTTCTTTGGGAATCAATTAAATCACATACTGGGGGCAGGGGGCAGAAAACATGATACACTAAAATGTAAAGGTCAAAGTAAACTCACATATTTAAAAATAAACAGTTTACACTTTTAAGAGTGATCTAACATTAGCAGCAGTACTCTGCCCAACTATCAATTCTCACAAGGAACCTCAGTCCCTAGAGGCTTTTTCTCTTAAATTATTTAACAATAAACAGTGCTGGAACTACTTGGAAGGTATTTAGTTAGATGATTCGGGACTTAAGAATATCAGCATTTATCTGGAAGATCCCACTCTAATCAAAAAACAAGTTCTCAAGAACATAAAAGGGAAGTAAGTCAAAGAGCCAACTTGAGAGACTTCCTGCTGTTCCTTGCACAATTTACCATGACACAGGAAAAATCAACTGTACAAATTAAATTTGTACAAGGCAACCACTTCGAAAGAGAGGAGTTAACACATAGTATACAAAAGGTAAATACAACATCAATACCTGTTTTATATACAAAAGGTATGCTGCAGCTGCTGCTAAGTCGCTTCAGTCCTGTCCGACTCTGCGCGACCCCAGAGACAGCAGCCCACCAGGCTCCCCCATCCCTGGGATTCTCCAAGCAAGAACACTGGAGTGAGTTGCCATTTCCTTCTCCAATGCATGAAAGTGAAAAGTGAAAATGAAGTCGCTCAGTCATGTCCGACTCAGCGACCCCATGGGCTGCAGCCTACCAAGCTCCTCCGTCCATGGGATTTCCCAGGCAAGAGTACTGGAGTGGGGTGCCATTGCCTTCTCCGATAAAAAAAAGGTATATTTAATCATTACTGACTTTTATAAGTGGGAGCAATTTTCATTTGAAAAGTCTGTTCCCTTTATTACATATGTATATCTAGAAGTAAAAATTAATGAATATTATTTCTACACTGGTAATCCGAAATGAACAAACTAAAACAAGCAATGGGTTCTGGGAAAAGTAGCAAATATATTACAAACAGGAAAGAATTAGTGCCAGTGGTCTTTATTCAGTACAATTCAGTTCAGTCGCTCAGTCGTGTCCGACTCTTTGCAACCCCATGAATCGCAGCGCGCCAGGCCTCCCTGTCCATCACCAACTCCCAGAGTTCATTCAAACTCATATCCATCAAGTCGGTGATGCCATCCAGCCATCTCATCCTCTGTCGTCCCCTTCTCCTCCTGCCCCCAATCCCTCCCAGCATCAGGGTCTTTTCCAATGAGTCAACTCTTCATATGAGGTGGCCAAAGAACTGGAGTTTCAGCTTTAGCATCAGTCCTTCCAATGAAAACCCAAGACTGCTCTCCTTTAGGATGGACTGGTTGGATCTCCTTGCAGTCCAAGGGACCCTCAAGAGTCTTCTCCAACACGACAGTTCAAAAGCATCAACTCTTTGGTGCTCATCTTTCTTCACAGTCCAACTCTCACAGCCATACATGACCACAGGAAAAACCATAGCCTTGACTAGACAGACCTTTGTTGGCAAAGTAATGTCTCTGCTTTTTAATAGGCTATCTAGGTTGGTCATAACTTTTCTTCCAAGGAGTAAGCATCTTTTAATTTCATGGCTGCAATCACCATCTGCAGTGATTTTGGAGCCCAAAAAAATAAAGTCTGACACTGTTTCCACTGTTTCCCCATCTATTTCCCATGAAGAGATGGGACCAGCTGAATGTTGAGCTTTAAGCCAACTTTTTCACTCTCCTCTTTCAGGGTCATCAAGAGGCTTTTTAGTTCCTCTTCACTTTCTGCCATAAGGGTGGTGTCATCTGCATACCTGAGGTTTTGATATTTCTCCTGGCAATCCTGATTCCAGCTGGTGCTTCTTCCAGCCCACCGTTTCTCATGATGTACTCTGCATAGAAGTTAAATAAGCAGGGTGACAATATACAGCCTTGACATACTCCTTTTCCTATTTGGAACTAGTCTGTTGTTTCATGTCCAGTTCTAACTGTTGCTTCCTGGCCTGCATTATAGTTTTCTTAAGAGGCAGGTCAGGTGGTCTGTATTCCCATCTCTCTCAGAATTTTCCACAGTTTATTGTGATCTACACAGTCAAAGGCTTTGCATAGTCAATAAAGCAGAAATAGATGTTTTTCTGGAACTCTCTTGCTTTTTCCATGATCCAGCAGATGTTGGCAATTTGATCTCTGGTTCTTCTGCCTTTTCTAAAACCAGCTTAGACATCTGGAAGTTCATGGTTCATGTATTGTTGAAGCTTGGCTTGAAGAATTTTGAGCATTACTTTACTAGCGTGTGAGATGAGTGCAATTGTGCAGTAGTTTGAGCATTCTTTGGCATTGCCTTTCTTTGGGATTGGAATGAAAACTGACCTTTTCCAGTCCTGTGGCCACTACTGAGTTTTCCAAATTTGTTGGAATATTGAGTGCAGCACTTTCACAGCATCATCTTTCAGGATTTGAGATAGCTCAACTAGTTGGTGCAAAAGTAACTGTGGTTTCAGACCCTAAATTTTAAATCATTATAACTAGGTTCAAACACCCCTATGTTAAATCAAAATAGGAGCCATTACAATTAACACATTTTTGCCAATGAGAAATGTTTGTTTATTCCTATAGTATAAAAATCTGTGCTTTGGGATTCAACAAACTCTTGGAAAGCATTTTCCAGCTCCTGCTGGTTGTAGAAGTGTTTTCCCTGCAAAAAGATGTTGCGATGCTTGAAGAAGTGGTAGTTGGTTGGCGAGAGGTCAGGCGAATATGGCAGAAGAGGCAAAACTTAATGGCCCAATTTGTTCAACTTCTGAAGTTATGTGATGTGTTGTCAGGCTTTGCTCTGGAGAATTGGGTCTTTTCTGTTGACCAATGCGGGCTACAGCTGTTAGAGTTTTCAGTGCATCGCATCAATTTGCTGAGCATATTTCTTAGATGTAATGGTTTCCCTGGGTTCAGAAAGCTATAGTGGATCAGAGGGCAGCAGATCACCAAAAGTGACCATGACTCTTGTACAAGTTTGGCTTTGGGAAGCGATTTGGAGCTTCTTCTGTCTAACCACAGAGCTGGTCAATGCAGGCTGTCGTGTAAAACCCGCTTTTCATCACATGTCACAGTCCAATGGAGAAATGGTTCATTGTTGTTGCATAGAATAAGAGAAGACAACACTTCAAAATGGCAATTTTTTGATTTGTGGTCAGTCCATGAGGCGTCCTGGTGGCTCAGATGGTAAAGCATCCGCCTGCAATATGGGAGACCCGGGTTCGATCCCTGGGTTGGGAAGATCTCCTGGAGAAAGAAATGGCAACCCACCGCAGTATTCCTGCCTGGTGAATCCCAGGGACGGTAGGCTACAGTCCATGGGGTCGCAAAGAGTCGGACACGACTGAGCGACTTCACTTCATGAAGCGCCCACTTATCAAACTTCTTCACCTTTCCAATTTGCTTCAAATGCCACATAATCACAGAATTGTCAACACTCAGTTCATGGGAAACTTCTCGTGCATTTTTAAGAGGATCAGCTTCTCATCATCATCCTCTTTTTAAGAGGATGATGGCTCTCAGTTGGTCACTGTCAACTTCTGATGGTCAGCAACTGAGCTCCTCATCTTCAAGGCTCTTGTCTCAAAGTTTTGCAAAACTTCTTGAACCACCACTGAACTGTACATTTCTTTAGCAGTTCCTGGCCTATATGCATTGCTGATATTATGAGTTGTCTTTGCTGCTTTACTACCCATTTTGAACTCAAACAAGAAAATTGCTCAAATTTGTTTTTTTTTTCCTAACATCATTTCCATATCTAAAATATATATAAACAGCAAGTAATAAGTCATTAGCCAAAAAGAAATAAAGAAATGTGCATTTTAATGACATGTAACTACATTTAAGAATGTATTCCCATATCAAGTAGCAAAGTTCAACAATGCAAAACCACAATTACTTTTGCATCAACCTAATACAAAAGACAGAAGAGGCATCTAGCAACTGACTAGCACTGGTGGGCAGGTATAATAACCACTAAAAAAAAAAAAAAAAAAAGAGGATTCTATAGTATATTCCAGAAGCATAAGCTAGTCGAAAGTCAAGGAGAACTACGCTCATTCATAAATCTCCTAGGTGGATGATCCTCTACCACCGTATCTTTTTAAACTTCTATTTATAATAAAATACTAACTTAAAACTCTAGTTATAATAAAATAAAATAGAAATAACCCTTTTTAATGCCAACACATCAGATCACTTGTATCATAATGACCAGGCAACAGGTCACATAGACATTAGTTATGGAAAACTTCAGAAGAATTGATTTCTACAAAATACACCCAATCTACAAAAATTAAAATCTATACATAAGTCACATGAAGTTAGTAACAAAATGAGACTCGGCCTCAAGACAACATTGAGTAAAACTAGGTCTCTTGCTCCCCATACCTGTCAACAACCCATTCCAAATCTACAATTCAGACTGCTCTGAGGTAACAATATTCTTCTAATTCCAGATCTAGCTAAGATTACTAAAAACTAGAAGGTATTATTTTTAAATGTTTCAATATAGTTAATTCAGTCACCCTTCTGTTCAGTCCCCTCCCACCAAGAAAATACATCTCTTAATTTTCATGGTGGGAAATGCATGGCCTCAAATGTATTTCTAGGACTGAGCAGCTACCTGAACTTTTTGTTACAAGCTAGTACTCTTGCCTGGAAAATCCCATGGATGGAGGAGCCTGGTAGGCTGCAGTCCATGGGGTCGCTAGGAGTCGGACACGACTGAGCAACTTCACTTTCACTTTACACTTTCATGCATTGGAGAAGGAAATGGCAACTCACTCCAGTATACTTGCCCGGAGAATCCCAGGAATGGGGGAGCCTGGTGGGCTACCATCTATGGGGTCGCACAGAGTCAGACACAACTGAAGCGACTTAGCAGCAACAGCAGGAGGAGGAAAGAAAGTCAAGAATATAACTGAAATTACCATCACCCAAGCATTCCCATGGATCTTTTTTTCTACAAAGGAAAAACTGGATACAAACTGTAATAACTGAATAGAGCTCAAAATATATGTTTCCTGCTTCTCAAAGTGACCTAAGATGTAAAAAATTTTTTAAGTATACGTGCATGCGCAAGTCGCTCAGTTGTGTCCGAATCTCTGTGACCCCAGGGACTACACAGGCCATGGAATTCTCCAGGCCAGAATACTGGATTGGGTAGCCTTTCCCTTCTCTACGGGATCTTCCCTACACAGGGATCAAACTCAGGTCTCCAGCATTGCAGGCTGATTCTTTACCAGCTGAGGCATAATATATATAACTGAATTTAGTCATACGGTAAAGATCATCATACATTATAATAAAAATATGAGTTTTAAACATATAGACTTATAATTCTCCGTATGTGTGTGTTAAGTCGTTCAGTCACATCCAACTCTTTGTAACCCTATGGACTGTAGACCACGAGGCTCCTCTGTCCACGGGATTCTCCAGGCAAGAATACTGGAAGGGGTTGCCATTTCCTCTTCAAGGGGAGTAGACTATTGAGAATCCCTTGGATAGCAAGGAGATCAAACCAGTCAATACTAAAGGAAATCAATTCTGAATATTCACCGGAAAGACTGATGCTGAAGCTGAATCTCCAATATTTTGGCCACCTGATACGAAAAGCCAACTCAGTGGAGAAGACCCTGATGCTGGGAAAGATTGAAGGTAAGAGCAGAAAGGGAAGGCAGAGGATGAGATGGCTGGATGGCATCATCAACTCAATGAACATGAGTTTGAGCAGACTCTGGGAGATGGTGAAGGACAGGGAAGCCTGGTGTGCTGCAGTCCCTTGGATCACAAAGAGTCAGACATGACTGAGCAACTGAACAACAAGCACCACCACCTCCAGCGGATCTTCCAGACCCAGGGATGGAATTCATGTCTCTTGTGTCTCCAGCATTAGCAGGTGGGTTCTTTACCACTAGTGCTACCTGGGAAGCCCTATAATATTCCCTAACCATGCGCTAATATGGTAGAATTATGGTACTGTGGATGAAAGAATGCCATGACTTTGTGATCTCCTTAATTTAGAACTTACAACATGTTCAGTTTTGTAATCACTAGAGACTTACAACATGCTCCAGTAGGTTTCCTCCTTATAAACACATTTATTACACTGCACAAAATTCTGAACCAACCAGTCTCTCCTATCAGCATCAGAGGATAGAAACAGGGATTTGTTTCATCCCTAGAGCATACTTGGTTAAAAAAAAATGGAGTTAAACAAGTGTTTCAAATATAAGTTGGATATCAGATGTTGCTATATCTTTGTTATTATTATTATTATTGTCATTTGGCAAAAGCCCAACCTCTAACCCAAATATGAGCCCTCCAGTCCCAAGTTCTTGTCCTTTTTGATAGTGCAGTTCTGGCACTATGACTATAAATTTTATATAAACCAAGTCCTCATAAGGGTCCTTCCATAAACCAAGTCCTCATAAGGGTCCTTCCTGGCCTCACCAAAGTAAAGCCAGTGATTCTACCTAGACTTTAAAGAGAGAGTGAGAGAGAGAATAAAAAACAACACTGCAAATCTCAGAGCTCAGAAATAGCTTATAACAAAATGCAGCATATGGAGAAAGGCAACCCCCAAAACCCACCCCAACTAGAATCACCTTTCCTTCCCAACACTAGTCATGATCATGACATTCAACAATAGAAAAAGATGACAAAACATTTTTGCTCTTTTCCTTCCACACACTATATTGAAGGAATCTTTAAAGCACTTACTTATAGTAAATGTTCCCATTCCTAGTACTGATTTTGAGGGCTTTTGTGTGTGTGTGTGTATTTTTATTTAAAGCACTATAGAAAACATTCCACTTTGATCATTCAAATCCATTTTAAGCAAGCAACATACTGGAAAATTTGCATGTCACTTCAGCTATACACATCAACTGGAAAAAAAAAAAAGAAAGAAGGTGGAAGGGAGGGATAGAGGGTGGAAGAATCATCTACATTTCCTTTAAAAAAAAAAACTTGGTATTTTGACTGGGATCACACTAAATACATAAGTCAATTTAAGGAGAACTAACCAGTTTTGCAATCTTAAATCTTTCAATTTGTAAAATACAATATATTTCCAATAATTTCCATATTCATTAATATGTCTCAGTGTTATTTAATAATTTTCTTCTTAGAAGTTCTTACACATTTCTTTTTTACTCCTGGTCTTTAATAGTTTTATGTGTTATAAATGGTAGCTTTAAATTTTTTTCTCCTTATCATTCTTTATTATACATAAAAATATCACTTTTTGTATATTAGCAATTAACATAGCTAAATACATTTTTCCTGGTAAAAGTATTTTATTGAGAGGCGATTTGTATATAAGATACACAAAACTTAAATGTACAGTCCAGTGAAATTTTTTCAATGAACACATCTATGTAACCACCACCCAGACCAAGATATAGAAAATTTCTATCATTCCCCAAAATTCTCTTGTGCCCTTTTTCCAACAAACAGTGTCCTCTAGTTCTCAGATAATCAGCATTGTGACCACTTCTACCACCATAAATTAGTTATGCCTGTCCTTAAATATCACGTAAATGGATTCATAGAGCCATTACTCTTTGCATCATCTCTTTCACTCAACATCTTGCTTTGGGGATTCCTCCACATTTTTTAAAAGAATCTGGAAAATGTTTTCCATTACATTGCTTTGTATTCCACTGTGTGAATGTACCAACACTGTTAACTATTCTGCTCTTACAAATATTTGGTTGTTTACAGTTTTTAGTTATGATTAGTAAAGGCACTGTATACTCCTTTCTCAAGGGTCTAGACCTAGGAGTGGAAACACAGACTATGCTAAGTCCAAGCATAGTATATATGTTGAAATACACTAGAAATTTTCAGTTTTCCAAAGTGGTTATACCATTATACATTCTTATCAACAATATATGACACTTTCCAATTGCTGTACATACTTACCAATATTTGGTATGTCAGTCTTTCTAATTTTAGTCACTGTGTTGGCTGTATAGTGATGGCTGTTCTCCAATGAGGTGACTCACCAAGCTTGCACCAGGGATTACCACTACTGCTGTAACCTATCATCATATCCCACAGGGCAACTAGTCCATAACCATGTACTGAACACCAGTCAAAGAACTCTGTGTTTCTGACACAGAAACTGCACGTTGGATATGTAACCACTTCCAAAAGCAGATCTGTTTCTCCAGTGGTAAGCAAGCTCTTGCCCACTCCTCACCGACTGACTACACTGGCCCTTTGATCACCTTCCAGTCTGCATTCTGACCCTTCTCAGAACTATCAGTAGTGCCTCATGGTTGCTGACACTTTTTTTTTGAGTTACAGTTTTGCTCTCCCAGTCTGACTGGTCATCTCATCCCATACTCTTAAGGCCCTTGAAACTAATGTTTCATATTTTCCACTTTTTCAACTTGTAATCTGACAATGGTATACCTTTTATCATAAAAGCCACTCAAAAAAGGTGATAGTCAAAGAACTGGATGGACCTTCTATGCTCTCTACCATCCATGGACATCTGGTATTGTTAAGCCTTAAAATGATCCTTACAAATTCACTTCAAAAGATTTGTAATTGCCCCCCCCACACACACACCTACTCCTGTTCCCAACATCTTCTTAAGGCATTCAACCCTCATAACTGCTTCCTAGGTATTGATCAAGATGAAAAGAGTGAGAGTTACATAAACCTATAACTTTTAGGTTATAGGTTTCTAAAATTCAGAATCCTGTCCCAACCATTCCTGGACATGTTGCTTTATTCTTTCCCTAATGACAACTCTAGGCTGTCCTGGTTGGTAAACCCTCCAAGTGGCTCCCAAACTCAATTTATATTCAGACACCTAAAATTCTTTCTTGGACTGAATGATCTTAGAGTGTAAAAATAATGATTACTTGGATGAGCACACCGCTCATCCAGTTCCTCTACAGTGGCCCATGTAAGCCAAAGCAGGAGGTATGAAGAGGATGCGTGTGCGTGCGTGCTAAGTCACTCAGTCATGTCTGACTCTTCGAGACCCCCATGGACTGTAGCCTGCCAGGCGGCTCTGTCCATGGGATTTCCCAGGCAAGAATACTGGAGTGGGTTGCCAGGTCCTTCTCCAGGGGATCTTCCCAACCCAGGAAATGAACTCGCATTTTTTACATCTCCTACATTGACAGGTGAATTCCTTACCACTTGTGCCACCTGGGAAGGCCCCATGTAAGCCAAAGTGGGAGGTACAAACGGTCCATGTAAATTTTACAAAAATGTCATTGTTTACCTTGTATCAGCCTGTCTGGGTGAAACCTCAGGTACAAGTAGGAAATTACTGGGGAAAAAAAGGTAAAATTAGAACTACTGGAAAGGGACACATCGATTTTGTAGCAGTGGAGGCACTACAACCACCCCACATCTGTGAGTATGCGATATGGTAGATCCATGAACGAGGGAAACAGTAATAATTCTCTGTCTTTCAGAAATGAGAAAGAAAAACACCCTGGTGAGGCTATCCCATACCACAGAATCCTGGCAGTTATTTTTTTCCAATCACTGGAAATCACTTTTCATTATTTTCATGTGTGTTGCTGCCATGTAAATTTGCGAAATTCATCACTTTTACTGTCACTATTTTTAAGACAATTCTACCTTTTTTCTCTAAGAAATTTTAAGATTTTCGCAGTCTTAAGTGTTCTAGTGTCACTATAATGAATTTAGGTGTGGGCTTCTTTTAATTTTTCTAATGGAATTTGTAGACTCATGAAGTTATAAGTTATCTTTTTACTTCTAAAAAATTTCTGTGATGATCTCTTTAAATTCTGCCTCTGACCCACTCCTTCCTCTCTTTCTGTAATATCAATTAATGTATGTTAGACCTACTCATTTTATTTGCCATGTCATTCAACCTTTCTCCATATATTTTTATCTTTTTAGCTATCTTTTACATGTTGGGCAATTTCTTCTCATACAACTTACAGACTACTAACACATTCTTTAGCTATTTCTAATCCATTAAACTTGTGTTGTTTTTTCTTTTTTTTTTTTACTTAATAATTTCTAGAAGATATTTTCACAGTTCTTTTTCAAGTAGAGATTTACTGAATTACTGAAGTGACACAAATTTCTGCTGCACAACCATGGTACAATTTCTCAAGGGCAAATCTCATCACCTCCAACAACACTCCTCAAGCCAACAGAACTATCTTTGCAGTATTATAGGCATTTTGGAGAGGGGATACTTCTGATTTATCCTTAAGGTGATTGTCATCTACTGACATAACCACTTTACAAGGGGAATGATTTTCTATTAATGCTTCCCACCTACTTACAGACAATGGCCTTCGACTTCCTTTTCCCACATTCAATAGAGATATCAAAACTGACACAAGCAAATTTCATAATGTCAGAAAGTGAATTGCAACATTTCAAACTTATTTCCTTAGGTACGTTCTTTCACTTTGATTTAATCTGACTCTATAATACTCTATAATACTTTCAAGAGATCGTAAAATATTTTACATCCAACAGAAACAACACATTTTGGTTGCTTACACAAAATATTTGTTTTAGTCTACCATATTTCCTGACACAGCTGAAGGCAAGCTGTTTGTAACAATTTTAACTAGAACCTAGCCCTACTTTCTACCCAACTTAGTCAATCATTTCACAAAGCAACCATTTTCACAACAAATATGCCTAGCCTAAGCTAGCCACATGCAATTTACTAACAAATTTCAGCTATCCATACTCTACTTGTTCCCTGTCCGAGTAGTAATAAATACATCCAATCCTGACGTTAAAAAGTAACTAAATTAAGACGTACACTTTTAAAATGTTCAACTTGAGAAATTTTACCATGAAATTTATGGGTGCTGAAACAGAGGCCTCTATGATGTAAAAAGACAGGTTTTAGCTTATCTAGTTATACACAGTAACATAGTATTCCAAATGTGTGAATTCATATTAAAGTGTATATACTGAAATACAATCAGAGTCAAATGACTCTGAGATTTTATTTAGAAAGATTTTATCATCAAGTAGTTAAATTCACTTTTAAAAATACTTTTAAAAAAATATATGTTTAAATATATTTTACCCTTTGAATTTAGAGCCTTAAGTCTTAATCAAATTCACTAGAATACTGTAGTTGTCAAATGTCTAACTAGAATGCTCATCTTCCCTTATTTCTAATACAATGTGATTTATAAACATGCTTATTTACTGCATGTTGCATTTAACATTTTTTGTTACCTGATATTATAAAACCTACACATATCAAGAAAAAAATTACACTGTGCAACAGTAAATACTCCTACTTTAATGGAGTCTAATTTTATGTAAAAGTTGTCATATAGTACCAAGTCTCTGTAATGTTATCTATAATACGAATACTTGCAAGATATTTACTATTTAAGGGTATGCTAAAATTAAAAGATCAAGAATAAGAAAGAACATTATCTTAAAGAGATTTTTTTCCATTTAGACAAAAATTAATCTTAAAATATATATAACATATAGTGAATGTAATAAAGATTAGGAATAATATAAACTCCTTCACTTTCAATTTTTTTTTACCTATTATATGCTATTTTAATTACAAAATACAAGATATAAAACTACTAACGGTATATAATCCTTCAGTCATGTTTCTATTTATGCAGTAATATAAATCAATATATACAAAATTATACATGTACTTTAAAAAATATTTGTATCACAGTATATGAGCGTGCTAAATCGCTTCAGTAGTTCTGACTCCTTGAAACCCCATGGACTGCGGCCTGCCAGGCTCCTCTCCAGGCAACAATACTGGAATGGGTTGCTATGCTCTCAGCTAGGGACTCTTTCCGACCCAAGGATGGAACTCAAGTCTCTTTTGTCTCCTGCATTGGCAGGCGGGTTCTTTACCACTGGGAAGCCATATACTACATTTAATATCTCTTTTTCACATAATAGATCCTCATTCCCCTTAAATATGAATTTCAACTGATGTATTTCATGTTTAAAATATTTCTTACAAAGCTTAAGTATTATCAAATTTTATAGTTATTCAAGACAATTATATCAATTCCAATTCATGTTTATAAGACAAAACCTAACTTTATAATTTCTCCAAATCCTTCAAAAAATCAGCCTAAACAAAATGACTGAAAATAGATATGCACTTTTGGTTTTTATTTATTTTTTATGTATTTATTTATTTTTTTAGAGTTTTAAGTCTAGATTGTTTATTTCTGCAGAAGTCTTTTTTTTAATTTTAATTTTTTTTATTTATTTATTTATCTTACTTTATTTTACAATACTGTATTGGTTTTGCCATACATTGACATGAATCCACCACAGGTGTACATGAGTTCCCAAACATGAACCCCCCTCCCACCCCATATCATCTCTCTGGATCATCCCCGTGCACCAGCCCCAAGCATCCTGTATCCTGCATCGAACATAGACTGGCGATTTGTTTCTTACATGATAGTATGCATGTTTCAATGCCACTCTCCCAAATCATCCCACCCTCACCCTCTCCCTCGGAGTCCAAAAGTCTGCTCTACATATCTGTGTCTTAAAAGAATGAAACTAGATCACTTTCTAACACCACACACAAAAATAAACTCAAAATGGATTAAAGATCTAAATGTAAGACCAGAAGCTATAAAACTCCTAGAGGAGAACATAGGCAAAACACTCTCCGACATAAATCACAGCAAGATCCTCTATGATCCACCTCCCAGAATTCTGGAAATAAAAGCAAAAATAAACAAATGGGATCTAATTAAAATTAAAAGCTTCTGCACAACAAAGGAAAATATAAGTAAGGTGAAAAGATAGCCTTCTGAATGGGAGAAAATAATAGCAAATGAAGCAACTGACAAACAACTAATCTCAAAAATATACAAGCAACTTATGCAGCCCAATTCCAGTTTTTATTTAAAATTACTGGCATTAAATGATATTAGCTACAGTTAAAGAAGAATATGAATTTTAATTAATTCTTACCATCTTAATATCTTACAAAACAGTTTCCAAAGTAACATTTAGAGACATTAAAAGGTATTACTATTAAAAATTATGTGCCTTTGCTAATAAACATAGCATTTTGAGACATCTCCTATCATACAGTAATCTCAGATTACTTAGAAATACACTATTAAATACTGTGTCAAGGGAAATTATATGAGAAAGCTGGTACATTTTGCTACCAAACAACTCTGTTAACAGGGAAAAGAATGAGTCATAAGACTCATCTTAGCTGCGTACCTTTGGAAAATCATTTAACCTCTTCAAAGATAAATTTCTTCCACATTAAGATTAAATTGCCCCTGGCTCCAAAGAGTTGTGTAGACGATTATAGTCTGTTATAAAGTTGTTGTTGTTTTTTTTTTTAAACCAAACTTATTTAATTCTTTGGTGGATCAAACTGTTTCAAACTAAACAGCTTTGGTAATTAAAACAAAAGATGCAGTCTTGGAATTCCTGCTCATTTCTTTAAAAAAAAAAAAAAAACCTATGAATATACTATCACATTAAAGATCAGAAGCAGGCAAACTATGGCTCATGGGCCAAATCCAGCTGGCTGTCTATGTTTTTGTAAATCAAGATTTACTGGAACACAACTGTACTCATTAAATTATGTATTATCAGTGGCTGCTTTTACACTATAACGCTAGAGTTGAATAACTGCAACAGATACCAGACGGCCGACAAAGCCTAAAATATTTACAACTGGCATGTTACAGATAAAGTCAGCTGATCCCTGCTATAAATGACTATAAGTTGAATTGGACAATGGATCAAAAAGGAGCTGGGAAGAAAAAAAAAATTCAAAGGAATATTAAAATATATGCTTAAATTTAATGCCTCAAAATGCCACTCCAAAAGTAAATCTAAGATTCAAATGCAATGAACATTCTGGTTACATAAAATATAACAACAATACTGAACTTTACTAATAGTTTATTTAGAATAATAAAGTATATCTTTGTACCTCTTCAAGTTAAAGTTAATTATTATTTCTATTATAATTAGTACTTATATCTATACAAATTGCATTTTTACCTGCTAATGGCTTGTTCCTCATCAGTTATTCCAGTCTCCCTGAATGCCCTGTTTGATTCCGCCAAACTCAAGGCAATTGCTCTCTGAAGATCATCTTTATCATCTCCAGTAAGATCAATCACATCTGAAAAGCAAAACTGTTTCTCAAAATTAAGTCAAACAAAATGAAACGTAATTCCTAATGAAGATTTTATACCCAATATACCCTTTCAAATCAAACCCAGCACCAACTTAATTCTGTACAGGAACCTCTCCAAAGAGAACGCAAACACATTTTAAATTGGTTATACTTTGCAATTTAATGTTCTTCCTTATAAAATTAAGAGCATAAATATTTTTCATTAGAGAAGACTCAAAAGCTAATAAGCAGAAAGTGCTAAAAACAAGTTCTATAATAACAAAAATTGAAAGCAACAATTAAACATTTACATTTACGCTTTCCAAAGTTAACCCACATATACACGTTAGTTAGTCCATATAGCCTAGACATTTATCAAAGTATAATAATTAAATGAGCTCTCAAAGTTATGTTCCAGAAACTAACTGACCATGTTGTTGTTTAGTCACTAAGTCATATTCAATTATTTTGCAACCAGATGGACCGTGGCCCACCAGGCTCCACTGTCCATAGGATTTCAGGTAAAAATACTGGAGTTGGTTGCCATGACCTCCTCCAAGGGATCTTCCTGACGCAAGGATCGAACCCAGGTCTCCTGCATTGCAGGTGGACTCTTTACTGCTGAGCCACCAGGGAAGCCCAATTGACCATATATACTTATATACACTTTTAAAGTCGGAAAGAATGTATGAAGCTGTTCAGTTCAGTTCAGTTCAGTCGCTCAGTCATGTCCGACTCTTTGCAACCCCATGAATCGCAGCACGCCAGGCCTCCCTGTCCATCACCATCTCCCGGAGTTCACTCAAACTCGTATCCATCGAGTTGGTGATGCCATCCAGCCATCTCATCCTCGGTCGTCCCCTTCTCCTCCTGCCCCCAATCCCTCCCAGCATCAGAGTCTTTTCCAATGAATCAACTCTTCACATGAGGTAGACAAAGTACTGGAGTTTCAGCTTTAGCATCATTCCTTCCAAAGAACACCCAGAGCTGATCTCCTTTAGAATGGACTGGTTGGATCTCCTTGCAGTCCAAGGGACTCTCAAGAGTCTCCTCCAACACCACAGTTCAAAAGCATCAATTCTTCAGCACTCAGCTTTCTTCACAGTCCAACTCTCACATCCATACATGACCACAGGAAAAACCATAGTCTTGACTAGACAGACCTTTGTTGGCAAAGTAATGTCTCTGCTTTTCAATATGCTATCTAGGTTGGTCATAACTTTCCTTCCAAGGAGTAAGGAGTAAGCGCCTTTTAATTTCATGGCTGCAGTCACCATCTGCAGTGATTTTTGGAGCCAAGGAGTAAGTGCCTTTTAATTTCATGGCTGCAGTCACCATCTGCAGTGATTTTTGGAGCCCCCCAAAATAAAGTCTGACACTGTTTCCACTGTTTCCCCATCTATTTCCCATGAAGTGATGGGACCAGATGCCATGATCTTTGTTTAACAGTGGTTAATTTTGAGAAAGAGGATTAGAAGGAAAAGAAAGTATAAGGATCTCTCACTTTCTATTGTCTGTTCTATGCTTTTCATTTAATTATAAAAAGAAGTTTTCATTTCACAAAAAGTATACACTAAATGAAATGTTTTCTTCAGTGAGAATAAAATAAAATAGTCTTGATGCTGTAAGTATTCTTTCTCAAAAGAATAAAGTCTACAACTATTACCACATTCAGAAAACCTGCTTTGTAATCCAATTTCCCAACATTATTGATCTACTTCCTTAACCCAAAAGAGATCAATTATACCTCTCATCATTTAAACAATGGCAAACCACAACATGTTGCTAAGTAGGGGATTACAAATAGGATGAGAAAGAGAAAGAAGTATGGCTGTTACCACCTTAATTCTGCATCACTGGGATTATGCTGGTTAGTATTTTGGACACATTTTATATTCATTTTGTTTACCTGTATTTGAGATGTTAAAAATTTTTTTTTTCCTTTGTAATCTGAGTATTACAAGAGTGAAACAAGAGAAAGGAGTAAGGAGTGGGACATAAGGCGTCTGCATTCTACTATCTGAAAGTGAAGTGAAAGTCCCTCAGTCGTGTCTGACTCTTTGCGACCCTATGGACTACACAGTCCATGGAATTCTCCAGGCCAGAATACTGGAGTGGATAGCCTTTCCCTTCTCCAGGGGATCTTCCCAACCAGAGATCAAACCCAGGTCTCCTGAATTGCAGGCAGATTCTTTACCAGCTGAGCCATAAGGGAAGCCCAAGAATACTGCACCAGGTAGCCTATCCCTTCTCCAGTGGATCTTCCTGACCCAGGAAGCAAACAAGGGTCTCCTGCATTGCAGGCAGATTCTTTACCAATTGAGCTATCAGGAAACCCCAAAAGTAAAAGTGAAAGTTGCTCAGTCGTGTCCGACTCTTTGTGACCCCATGGACTATACAGCCCACGGAATTCTCCGGGCCAGAATACTGGAGTGGGTAGCCCTTCTCTTCTCCAGGGGATCGTCCCAACCCAGGGATTGAACCCAGGTCTCCTGCATTGCAGGCAGATTCTTTATGAGCTGAGCCACAAGGGAAGCCCATCTAGCTAAGGGTTATATGTAACTATTTAAAAAAAATTTTCACACGTAGTAATAAATAAAATACATCAATAGATTCAAAAGTCTACTTTTATTGTTATATACATTTTTTTCCTCCAAACAGTAGCTTATAAGAATACTAAAAATATTAGAAATAACAGTTGGCCATAGAAGATTTTTTTAAATTCCTTAGTATAATCAAACTAAGTGCAAATAAAGTGAACGTTGCTCAGTCATGTCTCACTCTTCGTGACCCCATGAACTATACAGTCCATGGAATTCTCCAGGCCAGAATACCGGAGTGGGTAGCTGTTCCCTTCTCCAGGGGATCGTCCCAACCTAGAGACTGAACCCAGATCTCCAGCATTGCAGGCAGGTCTAAAAAAATTCAATCAAGTAAAACGTGGAAGAGAGTTACCGAACAACTGCAATGATACACCTGTCAGCAGGTCAAAGGTTTCAGACATCTGGTTTACAAGCCCACCAAACCACAGCTGTAGATGGGTGGTGTCACCAGTGTGTGTCATCATTCAGCCCAGCTGAAATATTGATTAAAGAAGCTAGAACTACAGAGGCATGAAATGGCCTCATAAAAATGAGATCATGGTCATTAAAAATGATTAAAACTTGGGTGACTAAAGAGAGAATAATAAAGACAACAACTTGAAAATCACAAAGAAGCAAACAGGTTTGGAGGACTTGATCAATTAGCCCCTCAGACTCCACTGTCTCATCTTCCTAGTATGCTTTCTTCAATGACAGAAGCCGAAAACATTAAAACAAACCAATCTGATTCACTTGTAGTTACGGTTTTGGATAAAATTTAGGTTCCACCCATCAGATATGCTAGCATGAGATGTGAAAGGCAGCTATGCGGAGGAAGGCACTCTCCTGCTGCTTTTGGCTGTTTTTTTTCCAGCATGACTAAACAGATGTGGGCTGCTCCACAGGAGCAATCCAGTTTCCAGCTTCCAGCTTCAGGATGTCAAGAGAGAGAGTAGAAGTAGTAACCAGACTCTGTGCTCCCGTGTCCAGGCACAGCTTAGTGGCGGTTACCTAATCCTGGCTGGCTCTCCCTGGGCAACAGCTCTAAAGCTATGTTCTCAACTGTCCCACAGGCAGTCTCCTGATTCACTGTCTCCCTGACTGTGGCAGATGGAGCAGCTTCGTTGGCTGGCCAGTCTTGCAAGAATCTGGGAGTCATTTCAGAAAGCTGAGCTAGAGATCCTTCCTCCAGTGCTCCCACCGATTTCTTTTTTTTTAACAATCTAGTCCCCTGTATTAAATTTCTTCTTTGTAACTATCTAAAGTGTGTACTGTTTCACAACTGACAAGTAAACTAAGCTGGCTAGAATAGAAACTCACTTAGAAATAGCAACAAGTTATATTTCAAGCTTTTCATAATTCAGCAATCGTAACTTGAGAAACACAAAAGCAAAAAGTAAGGCAAGATGCTTTTAACCCTATTTCATAAACAAAATAACTGAAGTTGCCAGAAATGAAATCTAATATTATAAGAATAAAAGAAAAGTGGACAGGCTTCAAATTTAAGTTCTCAAATTATTAAATCCAGTGGTCTCCCTTCCATACTAGCAGTACCCAAGTGTAATCCATGAATTCTTGGGGATCCCCAGTGACTCTATAAGGGAAAGGGTTCCTTAAGTAAAAAATGCTCTCATAAAAAATGTTACAATGTTATCCATCTTTCCTATTATGGTCACATTTCCAGTCATTATGCAAAACAACAGTGCATTAAACCACTGTGTCTTAGCACAAATCAAGTCAGCAGCATCAAGTTATATAAGCAATTCATTATATTACAACTATACACACTCATAATTTAAAAAAAAAAGCCAATCTCTCTTAAATCCTTAATAAGAGAAAACTAATTTTATGAAATTTCAAACATTGTTTTACATGGTCTTCTACTTCTATGTGACAAAACTGAACGTATGCATAGTAGTTCTGTTATATATGCAAAGTATGCTGTTGCTAAAGAAAAAAACACTAGTGCATTGCTTGAGCTGCAAGTTGAACTCAACGAATGTTTCTCATGGAGCACTATTTTTACTTGATATTACAACTGATAAACTACAAACTATGATTATTCAGACATCGATATTTGACAGACATTTTCTCAAAAAAAGGGGAGCCTGTCACTTGAAAAACAAATGAGACTATTTGCTGCCAATTGTAACTATAGAATTTTCAAGAAGTTGCAACTTCAGAAAACTTGTTTCTGTCACTATGAGACTGATATCTTCCTAATACTTTAAAGGCTTTTCTGGTAAAATCAAGTGATATTAACAATTTCTATTTGTTTTATAATGTAGATGTTCTTCCAACATTTGGAAGGAAATCTTTCCAAATTACCAATGCATTGTGTTACTAAATCATGCATGGATTAACAAGCCAATTCAAAGAGCAAGGTAAGATCCTAGGAGCATCTTTTGTTCTAATACTTGGTCTCTGACCCAGTTCCTGACAATGAGCTCCTATATCACTTGGCATTTCCTAGGTGAGAGGAGCATCTTCTATTCTAAAGAGATGACTGTTTGTGGGTTCCAATCTGACTTCAGGATGGGCCAGAAAGACTAAGTCATGATGAGAAGCTTACAACCTGGAGCTGCATGTCCCATCCTCTAGGGAGATATATATGAGGGACTGGAGATTAAGTTAACAATCAAGCCTACCTGGTGAAACTGCCATAAAAATTCCCAAAGTACAAGGTCTGGAGAGCTTCCAGGTTGATGAACATATCCATATGCTGGAGGGCGGTACATCTCAACTCCACAAGGCAGAAACTTCTGGCTTGGGACTTTTCCAGACTACAGAGGTGTGCTCTATACACCTCTCCATCTGGCTGTTCATCCTTTATCATAGCCTTTAATATAATAAACTAATAAAAAGTGTTTCCCTGAGCTGTGAGCCATTATAGCAAATTATCAAACTTGAGGAGGTCACGAGAACTTCCAATTTGAAGTCAGGTCAAACAGAACATAGGTAACCTGGGGGCCCATTACTTGTGACTGGTGTCTAAGGTAGGAAATTTGTGGGACTGAGAATTTAGCCTGTGGCATCTGATGCTAACTTCAGGTAAATGGTGTCAGAACTGTAGAATACCCAGCTGATGTCATAGAACTGGTTGTATACAGGAAAAAAAAAAAAAACTTCACATATCTGGTATCAGAGGAATTAAGTGTGAGCAGAGGAAGAAAAAGGTAATTATAGTCTTCAATGCTAGGAAGACTGACTGACCAGACTATGGGTCCTTAATTGAAATTCTGAGATTTGTTCCTTTAAGCAATGGAGAAGGTTTAGTATAGTTTCATTTTAATTACAATAATTTTCTCCATGATGTTCATAAAGCTTCTTCTTTCCATAGGTTATTTTAGAACCATACAGCCATAGAGCAATAGTGAATTATTATAACCTACATGCATATCAAATACATATGATTTTAAGAATGGATATTAAGAAAGTAAAATGTTATTTTAACAATGATTGATCCTAAATTTAATCTTTCTAGAGTTTAGTAGAATGATTTCTATAAAATATGTAATGAGATATCAATTTCACAATGAAAAATAACCCTCTATGATTTCTTTACGCGCTTATTCAAAAAAGGAAGAGAACATGCTTTCAGTTCAGTTCAGTCACTCATTCGTGTCCAACGCTTTGTGACCCCAAGGACTGCAGCACTCCAGGCTTCCCTGTCCATCACCAACTCACAGAGTTTACTCAAACTCATGTCCATTGACTCAGTAATGCCATCCAGCCATCTCATCCTCTGTCATCCCTTCTCCTCTAGCTTTCAATCTTTCCCAGCATCAGGGTCTTTTCTAATGAGTCAGTTCTTCACATCAGGTGGCCAAAGTATTGGAGTTTCAGCTTCAGCATCAGTCCCTCCAGTGAACACCCAGAACTGATCTCCTTCAGAATGGACTGGTTGGATCTCCTTGCAGTCCAAGGGACTCTCAAGTCTTCTCCAACACCACAGTTCAAAAGCATCAATTCTTCAGCACTCAGCTTTCTTCACAGTCCAAATCTCACATCCATACATGACTACTGGAAAACCATAGCCTTGACTAGACGGACCTTTGTTGGCAAAGTAATGTCTACTTTTTAATATGCTGTCTAGTTTGGTCATAACTTTACTTTCAAGGAATAAGGGTCTTTTAATTTCATGGCTGCAGTCACCATCTGCAGTGATTTTGGAGCCCAAAACAATAAAGTCAGCCACTGTTTCCACTGTTTTCCCATCTATTTCCCATGAAGTGATGGGACCAGATGCCATAATCTTAGTTTTCTGAATGTTGAGCTTGAAGCCAACTTTTTCACCCTCCTCTTTGACTTTCATCAAGAGGCTCTCAGGTTCTTCTTCAGTTTCTGCCATAAGAATGGTGTCATCTGCATATCTGAGGTTATTGATATTTCTCCCAGCAATCTTGATTTCAGCTTGTGCTTCATATAGCCCAGCATTTCTCATGATGTATTCTGCATGTAAGTTAAATAAGCAGGGTGACAGTAGACAGCCTTGACGTACTCCTTTTCCTATTTGGAACCAGTCTGTTGTTCGATGTCCAGTTCTAACTGTTGCTTCCTGACCTGCATATAGGTTTCTCAAGAAGCAGGTGATCTGGTATTCCCATCTTTTTCAAAGTTTTCCACAATTTATTGTGATCCACACAGTCAAAGGCTTTGGCATAGTCATTAAAGCAGAAATAGATGTTTTTCTGGAACTCTCTTGCTTTTTCAAGGATCCAGCGGGTGTTGGCAATTTGATCTCTGGTTCCTCTGCCTTTTCTAAAGCCAGCTTGAACATCTGGAAGTTCATGGTTCATGTATTGCTGAAGCCTGGCTTGGAGAATTTTGAGCATTACTTCTTTACTAGCGTGTGAGATGAGTGCAATTATGCGGTAGTTTGAGCATTCTTTGGCATTGCCTTTCTTTGGGATTGGAATGAAAACGGACCTTTTCCAGTCCTGTGGCCACTGCTGAGTTTTCCAAATTTGCTGGCATATTGAGTGCAGCACTTCACAGCATCACCTTTTAGGATTTGAAATAACTCAACAAGCTTTAGTAGTAAGCAATTTCTAATTGGCAAAAGTCAATTACAAAAATTTAGCCTTTGTAAAAAATTCCATCCAATGCCAAGGGACAACCTTGGTAAAATACTAAGCTTTCTTTCAGCCAATCCTCCCTTCATTATTAGAATAAATGTGAACGGAATTCAAGGGCACAAGCATGTTAGTGTCAGCTGAGTAACACTGCAGAAAAATCACAGTACAAAAACCTATGAACAGCACTCTCCAACATTTCAATACTGCCCAAAATAAAACATTTTTATTCCTTTAAAGTCAGAAACATATACATAAAAACATAACATTCACCTTAAAAAATCCTTCTAAAAACTTACACATCAACTACCAAACATTTCTCTGCTAACTCCAAAATATAGAAAGCCATCAACTTAACAATAAATTAGACTTCAAATGTATATAACATTTATCATTCATAATTCATTTTCTCATGAAAAGGGTACATAAAATGACATAAGGAGTCCAAGTTAGTTCAGAAGAGCCAATTTAGCCCATAATCTAATTGAACTACAATGTATGTAAGATTGTAGTTACATCTACAATGTAAGATTTTGATTTAGGTGGGAAGAAAGTTCTTTCATTATTTTCCTCACCTACAAAAGGCTAACCCTAGGGGAAACATTTTTCTCTCTCTTTTTTTTTTTAATAAGCCAAGCTTATACTTACCATCAGCAAAGATTTCTAGGCAGAGAAGTGATATGAATAGAAAGAACCGTTTGTGAAGTTAAGAATTAAAAGTGCTGAACAAGTGTTTGAGAAGAGTTGTAATAAGAATATGTACCAGGGCAGAAAACCTGAAGGAAAAAGTAGGCAGATAAAAACTGACAGAGAAACACTGAAGGGGAAAGCAGGCACGTAAAAACTGACCGAACTGCAAACTACACGGTGGTTCTGGGAGATGAGGAAAAGCTGGAGGGGAAAAAAAAAACCACTGAGCCACCAAAAGGAAGGGGATGCCCTTGAAAGAAAAAAGCAAAGGTGAAGAAAGAGATCATAAGCAGGTGAATGGAAATGAGGAAAAGACCATTCTCAGCCTCACTCTGCTTCAACCACGGTTCCTGTCCTCACCACTCACCTCCTGAGCCAAAAACACTCCTGCCTCAAGGCCCCAGCCGGGGCTACACTTCCCTCAGATATCCTGGAGGTTCAGCCCCTCTCTTCCTGAGGCATCTGTGTGAGTGAGATATTCACCGCCCAACCCTCCATCTGAAATACCACACGCTGTGTCTGAACTACTAACCCATCCCTGTCACCCTCTGTCCTTCGACCCTGCTGTTCTTCATAAACTTACTACTACCAGACATTTTTTATTTACTATTTACCATCACTCTTCCCCCTATGTTAATGCAGACACTTCTTGGTATTTTTAATGGCCTAAAAGAGTACTTGATTTGTATTAGGAAATCAATAAATATCTGCTAAGCAAATAAAGGTTAATATCTAGACTAGAATAGAAATAAAAATAAATGAGTGATCTTCACAGTGGCACTAGTTAGAATACCTGAGAATATATACTTCGTCCATTGAAAACTTTCTCCAGATGAAGGACAAATAGCATAATAAGGTGTCATGTTAAAAGAATACTTAAAAGCAAGAAGACATAATAGAAATTGGGCTGCTCACTGCACTCTCCCATTCTTTTCCAACCTTATCGCTGCCAAACTCAGGTTCTCCAAAACAGTGATGTCCAATAAAACTTCCTGTGATGGTGGAAATGTACTATTATCCACATAGCCCAATACAGTAGCTACTAGTTACATGTTGATGACTACTGCCCATTTTAAATATATCTATGGCAACAGAAAATCTGAGCTTCAGGATTATTTAAACTGATGTTAAATTTAAGTTGCCACATGTAACTACTGGCAACTGTATTAACAACTCAGTTCTAAATGGTCTTGCTCTGTTTTTAACAGTTGCTGCTAAATTTATAACGGCAGCACTGTTAACTAAGAAAAGGGATAATAAAGGAGGCATATCCTGAGTTTGTCATCTAGTTCATCATGTTTTCTGACTTGGAAAAAAGTAAAAACTTTCATTCTGTATTAGAAAACAAAAAGTGCAAATGCCATAGCTATCATTTTGTCCTAAAATTACAGAAAATAAAGTTATACAAGCAATTCTACAGTGTATGTCTAACACAGAATGTATGCCTAACTGCATCTAATCAGCTACAAGTTATTTGCATACCACTGTAGCATCTCATTTTTAGGCTTAACTGACTTTTGGTGAATCATGCATTATGCATTAGAAATCTCTACAGAAAAACATTTAACTTCTATTTCACTTTTTTCTTTCTGCAGTTGCTTATTTAACAAATTTGGTGAATGGAAAAAATTATCAGTGTTCAATTAGTAAATCCTAAACTTCTCAACATAGAGTGATTTACCCTCAGCAGGGATGAGAAGACTAGACTGGAATCTGTTTATAAATTTTGCTTTAAATCTAAAAAAAAATAAAAAATCAATTTTAGACTAATCAAGCAATATAACTAAGACTAGAGTTCCAGGACAGAACTTCAACATGTTTCTCACTTTCTGTGCAATCCTTACCAAACAATTCAAGTTCTTCTGTAAAAAGAAATACAGCAATTAAAAAAAAAAACAAAAAACACAATGCTTCTAAATTTGTGAAGGGTCTATCACTGAACACTCACTCCAGTGTGTTGTACTAATTTCACTTAAGTCAATATGTGGCATTATTTTCTATGTTAAAATTACCTACCCAAATCCCTCTTATCTTTCGATCCATACTTTGATTGCTCAATTGTAGCACATCTTGTTCTGGTGGGCATATACTGTTTTTTTCCTGTTTTAAAAAAGTTCAAAAGAATTGAATGATCAAGAAAGAAAGAATATTACTATTTGATTTCACATTGGGCGAAAGCATTGTATAGTCATGTCTATGACAGAGTTTGTCATGACACAAAAACTTCACAAAATCTCTTCTCTGATTATTAAATACACCTATGATATCTCAGTATCTTGTACCATTTCCTAATCCTCTTTGCATTTTTAATTGCAAAATTCCTAACACAATTATTTTACTTCTCATTTAAGCTGGAGGCAGGAGGCACTCATTTGACAATTCACAATATCCAGTCTAAACAGGGGATAAAAGTAGTTTTAAAATGTGCCTCAACTATACGCTAACAGTACTACAAAAAAGTTTGGTTTTTTTTTTTTCCCCCTAGAAACCAGCAGTATTTATTTACAGTTTGGAATGTTACCGAAACAATACTTCTTAATTCCTTATTATGCAGAGTACAAGCTTTCCTTGAAATGTTTCCTTTTTCTCTCAAAAATGAAACGTAAAAATACACTGAAGCCAATAATCGCCCTACCAACTACTGAAAATGTAATTACTTCTTCAGTATTAAAGTTCACAAATATGTGTTCTCCTCTCAAATGACATAATTTAGTTTCTTTTCTGATATACTTGAGTATATGAAAATTTCCCTACAACCCCAAATGTGACTTCTACAGAACATTAATTTGAAAACTAAATTTTTCTAGTCATCAAAAAAACATGGGTTTAGTTCTTCTAAAAAAGATCTTTAGTTACAAGTTTTATAACAATAAGTTTATAGTTTATAAACTAGTTTACAACAACAAGGAATCATTATGTATTTAGCATTAGAGACTTTTATTTCAAAACATAAATGTTTTGTCAGCACTACAACCAATAGATGACAAAAAGTTACCAAGGTTTGTTTATGCCTTAGCCCTGTTTATAACAGATCTTACACTTAAAAAAAGAGAGAGAGAGAGAGAAGAAATTGAAAAAACAAAAACCCTTGCCATTATTTGAAAGAATTAAGTTCAAGCACCATTCCTTCCAAAGAACACCCAAGACCAATCTCCTTTAGAATGGACTGGTTGGATCTCCTCGCAGTCCAAGGGACTCTCAAGAGTCTTCTCCAACACCACAGTTCAAAAGCATCAATTCTTCGGCGCTCAGCCTTCTTCACAGTCCAACTCTCACATCCATACATGACTACTGGAAAAAACGTAGCCTTGACTAGACGGACCTTTGTTGGCAAAGTAATGTCTCTGCTTTTGAATATGCTATCTAGGTTGGTCATAACTTTTCTTCCACGGTGCAAGCTATCTTTTAATTTCATGGCTGCAGTCACCATCTGCAGTAATTTTGGAAGCCCCCAAAAGTAAAGTTTGACACTGTTTCCACTGTTTCCCCATCTATTTCCTATGGAGTGATGGGACCCGATGGCATGATCTAAGTTTTCTGAATGTTGAGCTTTAAGCCAACTTTTTCACTCTCCTCTTTCACTTTGATCAAGCGGCTTTTTAGTTCCTCTTCACCTTCTGCTGTTCTTTGGAAGGAATGAAACGCTGAAACTCCAGTACCTCGGCCACCTCATGCGAAGAGTTGACTCATTGGAAAAGACTCTGATGCTGGGAGGGATTGAGGGCAGAAGGAGAAGGGGACGACAGAGGATGAGATGGCTGGATGGCATCACTGACTCGATGGACGTGAGTTTGAGTGAACCCCGGGAGTTGGTGATGGACAGGGAGGTCTGGCGAGCTGCAATTCATGGGGTCACAAAGAGTCGGACATGACTGAGCGACTGAATTGAACTGAAGGTCAATTTTCAAGTAACAAGGCATTTCATATAAAATTGAGAAAATGCTCAAAAAGAGTTTTTTTTATCTAGAACAATCCCTTGAAAACTTCCTCACACTCTGATCACTCCAACACTCTGTACTCCTTTAGCACTTACACTTTTATTCAGGAAGAGGTCTGCATTTAAATATATATATTCACTTACATTTATTTTCTATCCTTCCCATATTTAACCACTCCTTCCAAGAATTAAAAATAAACAAGAGATTTCATTTTTCCTCAGCAATTATGGCATAGTAGTTTAAAGAATCTGCTGAATGCATGACATTTACTTACTTTCTCAGTTTTAAACCATGTAATACTATTATGACGTGACTAAATTTAAATGCTAAATCAATACTATTTCCTAAAGGCAGTCGTACTTAAAAATTTTAGAAAGATGTAAGTTGTAAAATGGAAAAAAATTACTTTTACCTCATAAGCTGTATTTTCCCACTTTGATACTGATACTATCATAGTACAATCACCTCACTATATTTTTACAATTTTTTTCCTCAATAATCTCAAACCAACTTTATGAATATACTATACAAATTATTCAATTATTAAATATGAGTTAGCATTCTGGTTAGGATAGCTCAGTTTATCAATAAAGAAATTAAAAGTACAAGCAATTTGTTCAGTAAGATAATCAATGAGATGAAACCAGAAACTCCACCTCTCTATCATTTCTTTCAAGGGGAATATAAAAGTACTTAGTGCACACTTTTCAAGGGCTACACATATACACACACACACACATTTTGTTTTTACAATTAACAAATGGGACACACACTTTCTGAAATCAGGTTGCTTTCTCCCTAAGAGCACCTATTCAAATCTTTCATTTTGTCCATAACATTCTCACTACTCGTCAAAATTGTTGAACAGGTGTTAACATGCAGCTTAAAGACCGTTTTCTAATTTTCACACGACAAATAGGGTATCTTTTTGATGACAGTCTTATAATCCTAATTCTTCCCTACATATGTTGTCTCATGTCACAAAGTCTACCATCTGTATTAAGAGTTGACAGCTATCATTCTAAAATCCTTCCATCCTTTCCACTAGAACACGGAACCATGTCTACTCCATTTCCTGCTTCTTTCATCTTAACCAGCTGTCTTCAGTCAAAATCTTTTGTCCTTTTTCTACCTAACTTCATTTTCCTCCCAAGTCTCAGAACCTTAAAAGATATGAAATGTTATTCTCACATACTAACTCCTTCTCTATTTATACCACTATCTTTTTTCTAACTTCTTGAAACAAGTTTTTCAATCTTGTTCCAGAGAACTTTCATTGGTTTCAAAATGGCTTTTTTATACATATTATCAAAAATAACTCAACAAGCACTTTTTTGAGAAACCATGACATCCTAGTATAATGGCTGGACTATAGACACTCTATGGCCCTGTTAAGTTTACAGTCTGGTATGCAAGAAAGGCACAGCAAATAATTTCAAAGTAACACAATACTCATTAAGACAGAAGTACACTCTGGGTGTTAAGAGAAGCACTCAGTTTAACATAGAAGCTAGACGAAATACTCTCAAGCCAGCAGTTTCTGAGCAATATCTTAGAGCCCCAGAAGAAATCAGACTGGTGGTGAAGGCCAGAGGGGATTCCAGACAGAAGTAACATGTGTAACAACAGGAGAAATCAAATAGCATTGTGTGGATGAGAACTTCCAGGCTATTTTCCATTACTACAGTGTAAAGGGGGAAGAGGAAAACAGTGGAAAATGAAGTTAGAGATGTAGGTAGTGGCCAAAACACTGTTTGTCTTGAACCTGGACACAGCAATTGAGTCTGTCTTATACAAAGCTTCTGCCATCACCCATTAACTGTGTGAGATAGGAGTATCTCAGCTTTGGAGACACAAGACCATTTGTGGAGCAAAAATACTAAGACTACCTTGAAATTCTGAGATTAAAATATTTTATCAACAACATTAAACAGCATTTAATGCCAATCAGTAGCTATAAACATCTATATGGATGGGATCTTTCTAGCTGTTTCCTAACTTTAAGAACATTTATAAACAAAAGCAAAAAATTCTCTTTAAGGACAAGTTAGTAACCATACTTTTCAAATCCAGAATGCACAGAAATACCTACATTTTATATGCAGTTACTACATCATAATGAGATAGAAATAAAGAAAAAAACTCGGCTATATAAGCATAAATTATTCATATTATGAAGAAAAGTTAGAGTCTCATGTAAAATTTTCTGTATGTTTCTATGTGTATACACGTTTGTTTATTTTGTTCTGCTGTATAAACCTTCTTCCAAGATCTTTATTTTGGAGTGGGGTTGGAGTTGAGGGAAGGAAAATTCTGTTAAACAGTAAATCATACCAGTAATTTAAAAAATACTTTATCTTCAAAAATAATTCTAAGGTCTCTACCAACACTTAACATCTATAAAACAAATGACTGTGCCCTATTTAAAATTCTAGAAATTTTTAATAAATAACACCTTTGGATGTTCCATATTTTAAAACAACACTATATGAAATGTTTTATGAAAGAATATATAACTTAAATATAATCTTTTACTTCCAAAATGGAAAAAAATACAGCAGCTAATAAAAACATATGCACCTTTCAACTATAAGAAGAGCCAAAGCTAAAGTCATTTCTTTTTTCATCCTTCACCTCTGCTTAAACAAAACACGGCCCCAAGCAAAGTTTTCATTACATTCTAATTAAAATATTAAGAAAGAAAAGTAACCTTACTTGTATCTGCTTGGCTGCCCACACTGATGTATCTGTCATTGCCAGGAAGCGCTGTTTGGTAGTAAGTGGTCTCCTCCTGCTGAGGGGTCTTGGCATTCTTTGCAGTAAGGAAAGCCACTGCTAGCTCCAAGTTTCCATTACTATCCTTCAAATATCAAGAACAGAACATCAAATATTTTGGAGTAAGTATACATGTGCATATGATATATGTAATTGTCTCCATAACAACACTAATAGTAAAAATAACTTTCAGACTTAAAATTATACTATGTGATTCTTAACTTTACAATGTAAATTCACTGTAAATACAATATACTGTATCAACAGTAATTCCTTTATCTATTAAAACTAATATAATACAAAAATCAATTCTATAAATAATTTATTTTCCATTATTTTTTTATATCTGCTTAACAAAAGTCCAATCATAAACTTATACTTCTAAGTAAATGAACAAACTAAAAAATGTTTTCTGGAACTTGCTATCTAAAACAGTGAAGAACAAATATTTAAAATAGTACTTCAGCAAACAAGAACAATAACAGATCTTCTCTTTAATATTTATGCTGAATGCCTACTTAGAGGCAAGCTAACAAGCAAATATCAGACTCATAAGAAGAAAACAGCTTCAGTGGCCTGAAACCTTGATAGAGACACAGAACTCCAGACTACTGTGGAGATGAAAATTCTACCCAAATTAAATACATAAATAATATTCTAAAAATTCAGAAGAAAAACTGATGCTGAAAACACTAAAGAATGTTTGACAGCAAAATCATGAGAGAAACTTGCCCAGTTATCTCTATATTCTCTCTGCAGTTAACAACAAAAACATTAGCTCTGTGACTGCTAATTGAAACCACATTATGAAATCCAGGTATTAATAATGAAGCTATCTTTGTATCAAAGGCCAGAACACATAATACTGTGGAAGCCTTCAGAAATTTAGTTTACAAACTTTAACTGGAAGCCAGTGGAAGGTTTTGGACAGAAATGACATGGTATGACTTACATTTTAAAAGGATTACTGTGGGTATATGTGGGGAACAGACTATAGGAGAAAATCAGCAGAAGCAGAGCCCAATATTATTTGCTATCATATCAAATGGGGGGAGGGATAAAAAGAGAAAGACCAGGATGATTCCACAATCTGATGTCGGAGCAACTGGAAAAACTTAGCCCAACTCCACTTTTAACAGCCTTTGAGGAGAGAAAACAGTAGGAGTGCAGGTTCTAACTTTGTTACCTATCAAAAGTGTCATTAGACTCTTAAATGACTCATCCAAAACATGAGTTTAATATAGTCTACAGTTTGTGACAAACCAGACGTAAAACAATTTTAATAACAATGGCTAACATTTATTGAACACTAAGCGCCAAGAAATGTACCAAATGCTTTCCATATACTCCCTCATATGATAATAATGATAAACTGAATGCAGCAGGGATCTATACAACTTGAAGGTCACTTACTTGGAACATACAAAGAGATTCTCAATACAAAAGTGCTAAAATCAATCGATGACACTGTGGCTCCCAAAAGTAGACTCTGTGTCAGTATAATGCTGCGATAGTCAACCCATTATTAAACATTTTACAAATTTATATTGAGCAACAATTAAGATTTAAGTACACTGTTTTCTCCCCCAGATACTGGTAACTGAAACAAATTAAAAAAACAAAACAAAACAAAACATGGTCACATAACTTAGCTCAAAGGAAATGTGGACACTACTTTTTTATGTTTATTTAATTAAACATATTCTACATGTTTCCTAAGTTTTTAACAAAAAGTAAGTGAATTCCCCAAATTTGCCCTGAGAAGGTAATGAGGTCTAACCCCAGACTCAAGTGATACAGAATGGGAAAGGCCATTTCTGAAAATAGACGTGGAATGATTGTCATATTTAGCAGAATAAAGAATGGACTGGCAATCATCTAAATGTCATAATCATAAAAATTGAGGTACAACATTTTTGCTTCCTTTCCAGCTACTTAAGAGCAGCTTCATAAACCATGCTTTAAAATGCTAACAGTACTGGTTGATCATTTTCCTGATGCAGGAAAAAGCTGAAGCAAAGCTTCCAACAAAAGCAGAAATTATGTGTGGTACTGGGAGCAGGCTGCTTGGTGTCTATTCCAAGCTCCTCCACATGTTAACTACGTGATCTTCAGCAAGTCATTTTAACCTCTCTGTTTCTCCCTGCCCTTTAAAAGGTGGATAAAAATAACACCTACTTCAAAGTTACTAGGAGGAGGAGTTAGCCACACAAAGTACTTAGAATAGCACCCAGTACTTACTGCAAGTGCTTAATAAGTGCTAGTTATTACCACTACAATGATGATGATTATGATTACAATCATTCAAAAGATAAATTATTTCTAGAAAAAAAGGAAGAACTTCTGGCTCCAAATCCAAAGTAATGTAATGTAGTCTTTCAGAGCCACGTGCAAAGGACTGAACTGTGTGTGTGCCTACAGCAGCACAACTGCTGTACTGCTGATGTTAGCCTTTAGCAGTGATCTATAAATACACTTCAAGTGGAGCTCGGGTTCTTAACATTTTTCCTTCATTCGCTCTCTTTCAATCTGCATATCCATGTGATCTGACTCATCTGGGTGCCTCTGTGTGGCAATGAGTATATTTCACAAGATACAACAAAAATCATGCCCTTTTTTGTGCATAACTGAACAGTTTGATATTGAATAATCTTAAACACTCGATTAACTGAAGGTTAGCTGATTTATATGTCTCCTTCCTGGAAAATTAAAGGGAAGCTTCTGATACTGTATTACTTTTCTCCCCATTCCTCTTCATCTTCGATGCCATTCTACCCCTCTATCCCCAATTAAACACTAAAATGTCTCTTGAGTAAAACTGGCCATTAGTACTTGGGAGTCATATCACTCCATTTTGCATGAAAACTGTCTCACGTGGAGGGAGGTCTTCTTTCACTCCAAGGCATCATGGAACATCAGGATGCTAAAAGCTAATGTGCTCAAAACTGCAGTATGTTATGTTAGTTCAGTTCAGTTGCTCAGTCATGTCCCACTCTTTGTGACCCCATGGCATGCAGCTCGCCAGGCCTCACTGTCCATCACCAACTCCCGGAGTTCACTCAAACTCATGTCCATTGAGTCAGTGATGCCATCCAATCACCTCACCCTCTGCTGTCCCCTTCTCCTTCCGCCTTCAGTCTTTCCCAGCATCAAGGTTTTTGCAAATGAGTCAGTTCTTTCCACCACGTGGCCAAAGTATTGAAGTTTCAGCTTCAGCATCAGTCCTTCCAATGAATATTCAGGACTGATTTTTTTTTAAATTTTTTTTCCTTTTTTTTTTTTTACTTTATTTTACTTTACAATACTGTATTGGTTTTGCCATACATTGATATGAATCCACCACGGGTGTACATGCGTTCCCAAACATGAACCCCCCTCCCACCTCCCTCTCCATAATATCTCTCTGGGTCATCCCTTTGCACCAGCCCCAACCATGCTGTGTCCTGCATCGGACATAGACTGGTGATTCGATTCTTACATGATAGTATACATGTTACAATGCCATTGTCCCAAATCATCCCACCCTCTCCCTCTCCCTCTGAGTCCAAAAGTCCGCTATACACATCTGTGTCTTTTTTGCTGTCTTGCATACAGGGTCATCATTGCCATCTTTCTAAATTCCATATATATGTGTTAGTATACTGTATTGGTGTTTTTCTTTCTGGCTTACTTCACTCTGTATAATCGGCTCCAGTTTCATCCATCTCATCAGAACTGATTCGAATGTATTCATTTTAACGGCTGAGTAATACTCCATTGTGTATATGTACCACAGCTTTCTTATCCATTCATCTGCTGATGGACATCTAGGTTGTTTCCATGTCCTGGCTACTGGTTGGATCTCCTTGCAGTCCAAGGGACTCTCAAGGGTCTTCTCCAACACCACAGTTCAAAAGCATCAATTCTTCGGCTCTCAGCTTTCTTTCTAGTCCAATGCTACGTTAAGTAAGGTCTATACTTTATAAAAGTTCTTCCCTGTATCTATGGTACTATACATTGTATAACTAAAAAACTCAACTTTCCAATATGGTAGGTGGTGGAGATGAGGGTGTAACAGAAACTGTGTCTTGTGAAACAGAGGCCATACCTTCAAGGCTTGCTGTAGAATCTGGGCATCATTAATCCCTGTAATTTCTCGTAGTTGATTCAGAAACGTCTGCTGGTGCTGGAAGAAGGGAAAAACCGAAAGCATTATACTCAAATCAGAAAATGTACAAAGACAAGAAAATAAATGACCTTTGGAAAAAAAGACAGAAAACACAAAATAGAGTAAAAAAACAAAAAATATAGAACTTGAGAAAGACTGAATAAATTTCATTATTTTAGGAAGAATGAACCATGCTGCATGAGTCCTTATTCCATTTTCATGTTTCTAAAAGCGGATTCTTCACTGTCTGATGTATGCTGTCTAATAAGAGAAGGAGTGATCTCTGTGACAGCTAAACCTAAGAAGAACTAAGGGAAACAGGTATCCACTGGTGTACTTTAACTAGGGGATGAGACCCCAGAATGAAATTGAGGCAGCCCTAGAATCTCTCCCTGGCCCTAAAGTCAGCCAGCATCTAGGTATTTAGGATGTACGGGAAAAATATGCCTTTGGCAAACAAGCAGTAGGTGGATATATTACATTGGGGGATGACTAAACCACCACACCCTATTCAAGGGAGGAAAAAAAACATCTCATTCTCCAATCTGTCATAAAAGATCCAAAATAAAATTGACTACTTGCCCTCATTTGCTTTGTGTTAGTCCCTCAGTCGTGTCCAACTCTTTGCAACTGCATGAACTATAGCCTGCCAGGCTCCTCTGTCCATGGAATTCTCCAGGCAAGAATACTGGAGTGGGTTGTCATTCCCTTTTCCAGGGGAATTTACCAACCCAAGTATCGAACTTGCACCTCCCAGATTTTTTTGCAGGCAGATTCTTTACTTTCTGAGTCACTTGGGCCCATTTGCTTTAGATGTGTTTATACTCTATTGATCTACCATACTCTAGTAAAGAGAAAAACACATAGGATAGGATTCTACTACCAAAACCCTTCCCTAAACTTCTCTAATTAAGAATATGGTCCTCCTTCCATCTCTACACTTCTTAATACAAGTTCCCCAAAACTGAAGACAGAACTATGAAATAGAGAAAACTCAATGGGTGATACGACATGGAAAGCAAGTCCCCCATAATAGAATAAAAGGATCTGTTGAAATCTTGTCTTCCCAACTAAACAATCTGACATGGCATTTATTAAATGTCACTCTATACTTCCTCCTCTAGCATCCAGTCCAGGTGCTAGATAAGATACAGGGGAAAGGACAGAGTGTCTGCTAAATGATTCCACCTTCTTTACCAAGCCCCATGTGCCTCATTCACTAAGCAGAACAAAGTCATGTCATATGGCCCTTCGTGTCTAAAAAGAAGGTTGAGAAATGTATTTTTCAGTTAGGCAACAAGCTTCACTTCAAATTTGTTGCTAAGGAAAAAGAAAAGAATGAAGAATGTACACTAAACAGCCACTGGCAGTATCTGCTATGACATCAACAAATTTTACTTTCCATAAAAATCTTACTAAAAGCTGAGATAACTGAGACTAAAAATAAAATATATAGTAACGTGTACGAACAGAGGTCATATAAACAAAATAGCTGAATAAAAGAACTGAACTGCCGAATTTAGAGTGTTGAAATATGAGAAAAGTAAAATTCTCTTTAGACATGTCAACTTTTCTACTTTCATTTTAAAAATTACCAACAGCAAGCAATGGAACCACAACTAACTTACACAATATCCAACATTACAAATTAAAGATGTATACAAATTATACAGAAATTCTCTTTATCTAATTCTACATTTTATTTTAGTGAACATAAAATACTTGAAAGATCTTACAAGCATGTTTGTAACCACCCACACCAGCACTCCAAACCCTATTCTTTACACAGAATATAATTTTCCTCAACTGCAAATTATTCAATTGTGTATCAGGGAAAGATTTCTGAATACCCTAAATAAATTAATCATTTGTACAAATGATGCTGGCTATTATTTATAATGCAATTCGAATGGAAATAATGCAAATGTCCTTCCACTAATGAAGAAGTTCTAAGTTGTAATGTGCAAGACAATGCCCTGATAAATTTATCAATAAAGAAGATTCCCAGGCCCCACACCCAGAGATAGTGATTCCAGAAGCATCTGGATCTGCTAAGGGATCCTCATTTTTAGTAAACATCTCAAATGAGTTTGATACAGATGAGCCTAGAAGCACGGTTTAATTTAAACAAACAACTGTGTATTTTTAAACAGCAAATATATAATCTATATAGAAGTTAATATTTACAAATTAAATTAAGCTAAGCTTAAATCATATTAACCTAAGATTACAAAAATAGTGTGTCTATGTTAACAAGTACAAGGTAAGATGTAAAAAGAATGTAAAACCCAGAAAAGCTTACACAGCCTGCATTAGACTCCCAATTCTTCTCCCATCTGTGTATCCACACACTTTGCCACTTCTCACTTCCTCCCACTAGTTGTTGCTGTTCAGTCACTAAGTCATGTCCAACTCTTTGTGACCCCATGGATTGCAGCACACCAGGCTCCTCTGTCCCCCACTATCTTCTGGAGTTTGCTGAAATTCATGTCCATTGAGTCGGTAATGATACCTAACCATCTCATCCTCTCCCACTATCTTCTCCCACTTTCAATCTTTCCCAGCATCAGGGTCTTTTCCAATGAGTTGGCTCTTTGTATCAGATGGCCAAAATACTGAAGCTTCAGAAATGTATTTCCTTGCTGCACTGATGACTGGCTTGGCCATGAGACAAGCTTTCATCAATGGCATATTAGGAGACACGAAATGTGCTTGTATGGTTGGGCTTTCCTTCTTGAACTTGTGCAATTCATTAAGAACATAACCTGGGTAACCCACTTGCCCCAGAAGAGTGAGCCACATGAGAATAGTCACCCCAACCAACCAATCTGAACATGATAATATTTGGGATGTCACTAACTTTTGGTGTGGTCTGTTACAGTGATAGGTGACTGCAAGTGAGTACAATAAGAATATTCATATAAGAGTATTTTATAGAGAAAAGTAACATCTAAAACTTTGTTATCATTTGGTGTGTTTTGTTCATTTTTCATAATAATGTCAGCTAACAATCCTAACAAAATTATTCAGGTGCATGTCTAGCGTGGTTCTCGGTCTCATGAATTTTGACTGAAAGTGAAACAATGAAAAGGATTAGGGTGGGAAAGAAGGCTGAGTGGGAAAAGAAAACGTAAATGAATTTTCTTAACTAAGCAAGAGATGGGAACAAGATCATTAGAGGTAAGCAATGAGAAAATTCTAAGTTTATGGAAGAGAAACCACCTCATCTGTCAAGTTTTCCTATTTGCTACTGGCATCTTCCAGCTGTGCTTTTTTCTATCTTTGAAAAATTGCACTTTCATTTCCTACAATCTTATGATTTTGCTGCTTTCATTTCTGTTGTGATTAAGACTCTGGTCTTCTTTCAAGGTTTGCACCTTCTTACTTACCATACTTCTGGTCCTTGAAACACCCTGATCCTTAACTAAAAATGTCCTGCCATGTGGTTCTCTCTTGTTTGATTAATGATTTTGTATCCAAAGTGGACCTAACAAACTATCATCTCCAGAATTCCTTTTCTGAGCTGAGGTCTTCCTTGCATAAATTTCTTATCTACTACAGTATAATTGCATTCATCTCACACACTAGTAAAGTAATGCTCAAAATTCTCCAAGCCAGGCTTCAGCAATACATGAACCATGAACTTCCAGATGTTGAAGCTGGTTTTAGAAAAGGCAGAGGAACCAGAGATCAAATTGCCAACATCCGCTGGACCATCGAAAAAGCAAGAGAGTTCCAGAAAACATCTATTTCTGCTTTATTGACAATGCCAAGCCTTTGACTGTGTGGATCACAATAAACTGTGGAAAATTCTGAAAGAAATGGGAATACCAGACCACCTGACCTGCCTCTTGAGAAATCTGTATGCAGGTCAGGAAGCAACAGTTAGAACTAGACATGGAACACCAGACTGGTCCCAAATAGGAAAAGGAGTACGTAAGGGCTGTATATTGTCACCCTGCTTATTTAACTTATATGCAGAGCACATCATGAGAAATGCTGGGCTGGAAGAAGCACAAGCTGGAATTAAGATTGCTGGGAGAAATATCAATAACCTCAGATATGCAGATGACACCACCCTATGGCAGTAAGGAACAATGAACAAAAGAGCCTCTTGATGAAAGTGAAAGAGGAGAGTGGAAAAGTTGGCTTAAAGCTCAACATTCAGAAAACTAAGATCATGGCATCTGGTCCCATCACTTCATGGGAAATAGATGGGGAAACAGTGAGAGACGTTATTTTTCTGGGCTCCAAAATCACTGCAGATGGTGATTGCAGCCATGAAATTAAAAGACGCTTACTTCTTGGAAGGAAAGTTATGACAAACCTAGACAGCATATTTAAAAGCAGAGACACTACTTTGCCAACAAAGGTCCATCTAGTCAAGGCTATGGTTTTTCCAGTGGTCATGTATGGATGTGAGAGTTGGACTGTGAAGAAAGCTGAGCACTGAAGAATTGATGCTTTTGAACTGTGGTGTTGGAGAAGACTCTTGAGAGTCCCCTGGACTGCAAGGAGATCCAACCAGTCCATCCTAAAGGAGATCAGTCCTGGATGTTCATTGGAAGGACTGATGTTGAAGCTGAAACTCCAGTATTTTGGCCACCTGATGCTAAGAGCTGACTCTTTTGAAAAGACCCTGATGTTGGGAAAGATTGAGGGCAGGAGGAGAAGGGGACGACAGAAGATGAGATGATTAGATGGCATCCCCAACTCAATGGACATGAGTTTGGGTAAACTCCGGGAGTTGGTGATGGACAGGGAGGCCTGGCCTGCTGCAGTTCATGGGGTCGCAATGAGCTGGACATGACTGGGAGACTGAACTGAACTGAACGGTATAAGGAGGTGGCTGTAACCTGCTGACACTGCTGAATCAAGAAGGGCAAGACACAATGTTCAAACAATGGTTTGCAAACACCACAAAAATCAGTAAGCGAACAAGCCCAGACTATCTACAGGCCTTCAGATTTCTTCATTGATGTTATTTTTACTGAGTGATGACATCCTTAAGTACCTAATACGTGTAAAATCCAATACTGTGCATTTCAAGGAGAAGAAGGTACCAGTAACTTCAATATAAAGTATGGATCAGAATGTTTCAGAGAATTCTTTCCTTCCCCTGTTGATCCTATATAATACTGGGTCTGTTTTAAATCTATTTAAGTAAGACTACAGCATATTTACATTGGTATAGTTTCTTGAAAATGCAAAAAAAAGATCCCTGACTTAAGGCTAAAAATGAATACAAGTATTTATTATGCTCTTACTGCATGCCAGACTGTTAAGTGCTTCTGGTATATAATCTCAAATAATATATGCACACATGCACACACACAAATCCTCTAGAAAATCACTCTTTTTATAACGAATAACATATTTAAGAGACTAAGAAGTACAAACGCAGAAATGATTGTCTAATTTTTCAAATTCCACAGTCCATGTGTCTCCCACATTTTCCCCATGGTAGCTGATTCTGGAGATTAAAGATGTAGTAAAAAAAAAAAAATACTCAGCCCCAAAATCCATTACTATGTTGACATTAAACACTTTGATACAAGAAAGTGGTACAAAAGAACTGGAGCACTGATGACCACAAGGCAGAAAAGCTTTCTGTGTTAAGAGAGGTGAGTGACTCATAAGACAGTCTTTGGTTCCTTTGACTGAATTTCTAAATATAAATAAAACAGTTTATGCAAAAGCAAGAAGACAAAGGTTTCCATCTTCAGGGGAAAAAATGGTAACTCTCATAAGAACCTCTAAAAAAAACTAAACATTTCTAAGGAAAAAAAAACAAAAAGCCAATTTGATAGGAAATCCCAAGGCATTCATCAACTTCAAAATCACATGACTTAAATTTCAGAATTAGCATTGCTAGGCACCAAATGGAAAACATTTCGAAGTTCACTGACAGATAATTTCAAGTATGTAATATATCCTTCATGTAGCTCATTGTAAGACCCAAACCTCCTGTAACCAGATATATAAGAAAAAAAAAGAAACTTCATAAGTCTTTTTTTATCCATAATTTTAAGGAGAACAACATGACAACCTTTCATTTCTCTTCATATATAACCTCAAATAATATATGTGTACCTTCATATGACCTCTCTGAGGAACTTACCTACAGCGTGATCCTTCTCACAGCTTAAAGGGCCCTTTACATACCCCAGCTATTTCTAGCTTGACCTTACACTGCTTTCCCCTCTTGCGCTTCCTCTTCCAGTCAGGGTGTACACAATACTATTCTGCTTCCTAATTCAAAGGTCTGAGGATATTCAATTGCTTTCTGTTAAGGTCAGAGGCTTCTCTGACACCACAGACTAATAATATATAATGATTAATCATCAGACTCTATACCGAATTGAACACAGGGTGTCTACTTCCCTCATCACTGCGTTCCTGGTAACCAAGCAGTACAGTGTCAGGCATGTGGTAGAAACACAATAAATATTGACCAAATAAATGAAAGCAACAGTTTGCACAGGTGAACTGGAGTAAGTCACCTCACAGGCCTTGAACTCATCCACAGGAAAGAGGTACAAATTAAACTGGAGAAGGGAACAAGAAGCATGCCTAAATCACGCCCAATTGCTTAGCAAACTTTCTACACTTTCCTACATTGCACTGAGAAGTTCACAGAAGGCCTTATTGCCTATTCCTGGTAATGTCCATCCTGCCTGAAGGGGAGTGTATAGGACAGTATTGTTGAAGTTTCTAAATTCAAATAATCTATGTATTAATCTCAAGAATAGTTGTGCTATCTTTTATTTTCTACTGCCATAGAGTTAAGGTTCATCTCAATCTTTTTGGGTTAACAGCACTTCAGTATTAAAATAATCACATACTTCTATGGATGTATAAATCTAAAAGTATGCTTTTTGTATTCTTCACTATTTACATTTAGCCTTAGAAATCCCAGAAATTCTGAACTTAAAGTCTTTCCCCATGTTTTTATAGAATCCAGATCTACAACCTTAAGCATTATGTAATCTAAAAAAAAAAAAAAAAAAAAAAAAAAAAAAAAACAAAAAAGAATAAGGTAAGAAAATAAGACACTTTGCTCATCCTCAATAAAAGTTTCCATCATTCCTCCCTTCAGAGTTCATACCCCTACTGCAGCCCTTTAACCAGTCTAACACCTGCATGATGTCCATGCCCTGAAGAGAACCCTCTATCCCTACTAACTGGCAGACAAAAGATACACAACAGAATTAGAAACCAAACAGTTTCCCCAAAATATACTGTTTTGTGTGTGCGTGCTTAATCACTAAGTCATGTCCAACTATTTGTGACCCCATGGACTGTACCCCACCAGGCTCCTCTGTCCATGGGATTCTCCAGAGGAGAATACTGAAGTGGATAGCCATTTCCTACTCCAGGGGATCTTCCTGACCCAGAGTGATAAGCTAAGTTCACACAGAGTTAAATACATTTCTAGGCCAAACAAAAATCTAATAACATGAAACATGGTTTCTATGGGAACATGCATTTAGAGTTACAAAAACCCAACTTGCAAAACCATTTGGAACAGTGTGTTTTTAAATTAGAATGCTTATATTCTGGAAAATGCGGGTAAACAAAACTGTCATGAATCAACTCATATCTGTGAACTGAGACCTCTACAGTTTAAATCAAGTGTATCTTTAACTTGTTTTTGATGCTAATGATTTGGTTGATTCCTAATATATTTCTCTCTTGTCCAATTAAATCTTTGTGTGTCTCTTGGTTTCTGTACTTAAATTTCTATTAATTTCCAGTCCAAAAATAAAATCCTTTAAACTAATAGAGCAAAATTAGCATGCTCTAAGTAGAACTTTCAAACTAGAATACCACATAACTCCTAGCAGCTCTAGGTATCACAAACAATTCCTTAGAACAAATACAGTATTTGGTCATCCTAATTACAAATACAGTAGATCCTATTGACTGAGCTTCCCTGGTAGCTCAGATGGTAAAGAATCTGCCTGCAATGCAGGAGATCAGGGTTTGATCCCTGGGTGGGGAAGATCCCCTGGAGAAGGGAATGGCAACCCATTCCAGTGTTCTTCACTGGAGAATACCATGGACAGACCATGGGGTCGCAAAGAGTAGGACACGAATGAGCCATAACACTTTCATTATTGACTATTAGAAACTGCATTATTCTACACATACAGCTAGGTTTAATAAAGCATGTGCTCTATACCACTTTCTTTCCCAGACCAATAAAAGGGTCATTTACATAAGTGTCCAGGCTCCAGCAACTCAGCACACATGTCCTCCATCCAGTGGACTTCAATCATAACTTCTTCAATAAGAAGTGAATCTCAGTCTCGGGGCTCGGTGAGACCTCTCCCAAACATATTTATTCCTCTATTCTTCAGAGTTCCTTAAATGATAATTCAAATGATAACACTTTATCATTTGTTACTAGTCAATATTTCTTTATATTAAACTTTCCCCATTCATATTACTGTATAGTTTCTATGTCCTAACTGGACTCTTACTCATACAATCAACTTCCTTAAAAGCATTTTTTGTATCCTAATAATATATTAATTGTATCCTAAATATATATATATATATATATATATATATATATACACACAAAAATAATATATTTTTGTATCCCAAAAAAATATTAATTTTTATTAGGATACAAAAAATGCTTTTAAGGAAGTTGACTGTATGAGTAAGAGTCCAGTTAGGACAAAGACTGGTTGCAAACAGGAAAAGGAGTACGTCAAGGCTGAATATTGTCACCCTGCTTATTTAACTTCTATGCAGAGTACATCATGAGAAACACTGGGCTGGAAGAAACACAAGCTGGAATCAAGATTGCCGGGAGAAATATCAATAACCTCAGATATGCAGATGACACCACCCTTATGGCAGAAAGTGAAGAGGAACTAAAAAGCCTCTTGATGAGAGTGAAAGAGGAGAGTGAAAAAGTTGGCTTAAAGCTCAACATTCAGAAAACTCAGATCATGGCATCCAGTCCCATCACTTCATGGGAAATAGATGGAGAAACAGTGGAAACAGTGTCAGACTTTATTTTTTGAGGGGCTCCAAAATCACTGCAGATGGTAATTGCAGCCATGAAATTAAAAGACGCTTACTTCTTGGAAGGAAAGCTATGACCAACCTAGATAGCATATTCAAAAGCAGAGACATTACTTTGCCGACTAAGGTCCGTCTAGCCAAAGCTATAGTTTTTCCAGTGGCCATGTATGGATGTGAGAGTTGGACTGTGAAGAAGGCTGAGCGCCAAAGTGATGCTTTTGAACTGTGGTGTTGGAGAAGACTCTTGAGAGTCCCTTGGACTGCACGGAGATCCAACCAGTCCATTCTGAAGGAGATCAGCCCTGGGTGTTCTTTGGAAGGAATAATGCTAAAGCTGAAACTCCAGTACTTTGGCCACCTCATGCGAAGAGTTGAGTCATTGGAAAAGACTCTGATGCTGGGAGGGATTGGGGGCAGGAGGAGAGGGGGACGACAGAGGATGAGATGGCTGGATGGCATCACTGACTCGATGGACATGAGTCTGAGTGAACTCCAGGAGATGGTGATGGACAGGGAGGCCTGGCGTGCTGCGGTTCATGGGGTCGCAGAGAGTTGGACAAGACTGTGTGACTGAACTGAACTGAACTGAATATATGAATGATACAATTCTGTATTTTTAAGAGAGAAATCTCAAAAACAATCAGGAAGGGGAAAATTAACCATATACGGTTGGTTTTTTCTTAGAACCACCATTTACTGAGCACTTACTAAAAGTGTACAAGGCACTGGAGACTTCATTAGGTAGGCATGATGCATTACATTGTTGGCTACTGGTGACTGGACTCAATCTCTAGTCCCTCTTTCCTCCTTGAACAGGGGAGTAGGCTCTAATCATAGTGGCTGTTTTTTCTGAGGCAAAGCTCCCATCCTGAAGCAATCTAGTCCCCCAGCCAGGAGTTATCTCATTAACATACAAAAGGCAGCAAATTTCTGTGACAGAAACCAAAGGAAAAGACTAAATATTTAGTCTTTCACTGTTTCATTTAAATTAAAAAAAAAAAACCACCTAAAAATATACAGCAGACATTGCATTTAACTTATTCACAAAACAAAAACAGACTCACAGACTTAAAGAATGAACCTCAGGTTGCCAGGGGATAAGGATGAGAGGAAGGAGCAGCCAGAGAGTATTATATATTATACCCCAGCCAGTCACATATAGCTACTTATAGATACACCAAGGCCCCAAATTATTTTGTTTGTTCTGCTCATGGACTTCTCTTTGCTTCAAATGATATCATCCATCCCCCTATACATCTTCAACATCACCTCCTCTGTGAGGTCTTTCCTGTTCTTAGATCCTCTCCTTGGTCCTAGCAATATATCCTATATACACCTCACTTAAGGAAAGAAGTAAAAGCATCAGTTGCTCAGTCATGTCTGACTCTTTGTGATCCCATGGACTGCAGCCCACCGGGCTTCTTTGTCCTTGGAATTCTCCAGGCAAGAATACTGGAGTGAGTAGCCATTCCCTTCTCCAGGGAATATTCTCAACCCAGGGATCGAACTCAGGATTCCTGGATGGCAGTAGGATTTTTAACTGTCTGAGCCACCAGGGAAGCTCCATATACTTCACTTAACTTTTAATATAATGTATGCATTTCTGGCTCCCACCACCACCAAACGATAAGCTATTTTATAGTGTATTGTTTATACCTATCTGCTCAAAAAAAGAACAAATGAATAGATGGACATGATAATGAGAAATAACTGGATATCTAAGCAGAAATACAACTGAAGACATGAAACAAGAGTTTATGTGAGGGTGAAAGTTTTAAATTATTTTGAAAATACAAATTTAGCAGTAATGAACGTATACAAACGACAAATTACATAAACACTCAAAGCTTGCAAAGTAGAAAGCAGAAAACCAAAGACCAAACCTTGAAAAACTCCTACAATTAAGTAAACACACAGTCCGTGATATTAGCAACCAAACTTTAGTATGCTGGATAGCCCAAATGTACATACTTTAAATATATGTACTGTAAATACACAGCAAAATCGGACAAGCTTGCAAAAATCTTGCCCATACCTACACCTACTTGA